>NC_141147.1:31803165-31978790 GCF_053477565.2 Lygodium microphyllum
GAGATTGCTTGAGCTTGCCTCAAGGATCGTGGAGCTACCGGTGTGCAAGAAAGAGGAGGGTACTCGACTGAGCATCAAGGTAAGCTCACTACACCCGTAAGGTAGGCATTGCGCGTCGGCTATGTGAGAGGTAGCCATGGCCGCTCGATTTGAAACACTTGAGTAATAAGTGGTCCGTAGGTCTCGGGGTAGAGCTTGTAGCTCCCCTTCATTTTGGTTCCATTTGCCGGGACCAACGAAATCGAGCCTTGAGCGCCGCGCGCATCAAATCGAGCATAGAAGTAGGGTTTGCAGCCCGAACCGGTGCTCGAGATAGCTAGGAGATTTGGGAGGTTTTAATATGTGAAACAAGTAAGTGTTTTGGTTTGTTGGAAGCATTAGTGTAGGACTACTATTCTGCATCTCTGTTTTGCATTTTGGCTGCACTAGATTAAGGTTAGATTAGGTTAAGAAAAGAGAAAATAGAAGGTTTTGGCTGCTGTTGGAAACAGGAAAACAGGGGACCAGATTCAAATTTCTGGGTAAAACAGGGAAAAGGGAATTGGCTTTAAGGTTTTGCAGTGCTAGGAAAGGACCTTAAGAGGCTTGGGAGACCAGGACAAACCTCATTTCACTGGTTAGCTTTGTGTGAGAGAGAGAGAGAGAGAGAGAGAGAGCTTCTGGTTACCAGGAAGAGGGAGCGCTATCACGATTCTGGGTGCCATCGATTTGTGCTGCTCCAGGTGAGTCTGGTGCTTCTTAGTGGTGCCCTAATCAGACCTGGAAAGTCTCTTGTGATTGTGTGTAGCAGGCGTCAAGTGGGATCGAAACGCGTCAAAATCGCGCTTGCCGCCAGATGCAGTCCCAGTGGTCCGATTTCGAGAATCGGAACACCCAAGTCTTGGAGTCGGACCGCCGTCCAATTCCAAGAATCAGACCGTCCGACTACTAGAGTTGGACTAGCCCTATCTGACTGCAAGAATTGGACCATCAGACTTTAGGAATCGGACCAGCCCTGTCCGATTCCCAGAATCGGATAGTCTGATCGGACGTGCCACATGGCACTCGGACCACCCATCAGAGTCGGACCAACTCTATCCGACTGCAAGACTCGGACCACATTGTCCGACTGCTAGAATCGGACCGTCCGACTACTAGAGTCGGACCAGCCTGCCCGATTCCTAGAATCGGACAGTCCGACTACTAGAATCGAACCATCCTTCCAGAAGGAAAAATAAGGATCTTTAGTTGACCGTGCCACAGACCTAACCCCCAGGACACAACCCTGAACACCCCCAAGACCCAGTTTGACCATTCGAACCTCAGAGACCAATCGAACTTAGAGCAGAATAGAAAATGCAGCACAAACCTTCAGAAAGACCATAGAATAGCCGGGAACCGAGCTTAGAACTCAAATCAGGCTAAGAATGTGGAGAGAAATAGAGTGGAGTTTGCATTAAATGCTTTCTACATCAGGACTTCACTCTTGTGTTCCACTAAGTTTGCAGTGCAAGAAAAGAGAAAAGCCTGTTTTCGCACCAAGCACCACGAAAGCACTAAGCATAACATGTGAATAAGGATTGCAACTGCTTCCAAATAACAAGGAACACATCAGGATATCTAATAACATTAAGGAACCCACTAGTAGGAGAAGACCCCAAGACTTAGACAGGTGCCTGAGTGCCCTACTAGTAGGACTTGGAGAAGACACGAAGACACAGAAAGCAACAATATAGAGGATTGGACACTGCCGGGGAGCTGCTTGGATTTATTGACAACCTCGTGGAGCTGGAAGCAGAAACAATGTCGGGATCAAGAGGCAAACGAGGAGAGGACCAATTAGACTTAGGAGAATTTCCAACCTCAGTTCAGGAACTAGTCCACAACTACGATCTACTCACTAGGACCGTGATCCAAGGCAGACCTGTAGAGGAAGTGGTAGCAAACCTGGAAGAAGAGAGAAGATAAATCAAGAGAGCGCTAGAAGGCATAACTGCCTACAACCATGAGCAAAGGGCTAGAAGGCTACAACAAGACGTAGATATGTACGAGGCTAGACGAGTGCTAGACCTAGCTGGAGCGGCCAAATCTGGACCGAATGTAGAGAGGGAATGGGCAGCAGAGGCTGACATGACATTGAACTGGTAGCAAAGCAAACCTTGGACAATACATCCGTTGAACAGAGTGCTACTGCCCTAGCCACCGCGCTACTATCGGGATTGGGAGTCACGCAAGGGGCTAAAGGACAGGCCAGAATCCCCATCGTAGCAAAACAACTAGCTAGATACGAACCTAGCAGTGACCCGTACAACTTCATGGAGTAGTTCGAGCAAGTATGTGAGGCAAACTGTCTTATTGACCCTGCGCAGTGAGCTCAAGCTTTCGGCCTGTGCTTAGGCGATAAGGGGAGGACCTGGTATTCTAGTCTAGATGACGTAGAACGTACGAACTTTGTTCACCTTAAGGGCCTCTTCATCAAGAGGTTTTCAGAGGCAGGGTATTCGGATAACCTCATCGTTAGGTTGATGAATATTAGTCAAAGGGAGAAGGAAGACGTTAGGGATTACGTCACTCAGGTGCATAGCCTCTACAAGAGAATCCCTGCCAATGAGCGACCTACCGAGAGGGCAGTGTCTACAGTGTTCATGAATGGGATTCGAAGTGAGGAGCTCTACAAGGCTTTGGCCAGTAACTCCACCTTGCAACGAGACGTGCTAGCTAGAGTTTTCGAGGAGGAAATACGCGTAGATGATCAACTCAGGGAATGCAACATAAGGACTACCAACCGAGAGAGTGCAAGCTAGAGGGACCCTGAGAGATCAACTACTTCGGGGGAAAAAGCAACTGCTAGTGTGCAAGATAAGGGAAAGAGTGTAGACTACGGCTAGGGGATGGCAGAAATGAGAATGGAGACTGCACGATTGCAAGAGTTGGTAAGGAAGCCTGTGAGATCGCATATACAATGTATATACTACAGCGACAATCACCTCCCAGTTGAGTGCCAAGATCCTAGATCTCGACCGTGCTCAAATTGCGGTAGATTCAAGCATGATGCAGTGCATTGCAGAATGCCGAGGAGATTCCCATACACGCAGCAGTACAACCCTCCATACTTAGGTAATAGGCCACCCAATTTCTTTGGGAGGGGAGCCCAGTTAGCTCTCCCAGCACCGACTGACTCAAGACCTGCCGTACCTAGGCTGGAGATGAACCCAACCGGTATACCCTGTTAGAATATCAAGCTCATTTAGTGTGTGTTGACCGACATGAGCTGGACACAGCTAGTCTAGCCATAGTAGTTAGATACGTTAAATAAGTCAGTGCCTTTGGTGTGAATGGTCTTATGACCGTAGGTTGTATCTTTCACTATTGAGTGTGGTATGAATAATGGAGTGTGAGAGAGGAAGCTAGTTGCTTCACTCTGTCAGTCATCTATCTGCCTCTTTGAATTTGAACATGGTATCAGAGCCATGAATGGGCTCACTAATGGAATGCACTCAATAAGAAGACTTGAAGAGTGAACTGAAGAGTTGGAAAAAGAAGAGGACTGACTGTCATTTCCATCAAAGGTCACACTAGAGGTATGTACTGTGAAGCATTGGAGTCTCATGGCTTGAAGAAGGGTTGTGGCTTGCTGAGAAGCCTTCCAAGGATTGATTGAGCATCACTGAGTGCATCATTGTCATGGTAATGAGCAAGATGTGCAGCAGCACAGATCTGTCCAGCCAGCGTGTTTGCGCCTGTTTCGAGGCTGAACTCCATGGCTGAGATTCATCACATGGACTGCTTACCAAGGCTCTATTGAGCATCACCAGGAGTGTAGCTTGTCTGGAGATTCACCAAAGCTCCGTTGAGCATCAACAAGTGGGCAAATCTGATCTGAATGTACTCTGAACAGTCTGTGTGGACTGTGCCTATGAACAGACTGCTCTCATTGGCTGAGATTCAAGGAGTATAGTACTTGTTAGGTGGCATAGAGCTTGGATGCATACCAAGGAAGGTTCTTGAAGGGTCTATCTTACTATTGCTCTTGTGGGAGCTCATGTGGGAGCTGTAATAGAGGTGTACATATCTGAATACACAGGGTTGAACTGTCAGTGAACTTACAGTGACATTGTACACTTGGAAAGTCTGCATATTTGGATGCTCTTTGGCATGTACATTGAACTTGGATGTAGCACTTGATGCTTGGTAGAAGACATGTCATACTTCTTGGGTATTTTGACATAAACTTGGAGCTTGAAATGGCCTGATCTGAGAGCCTGTGATAGGCTGAAAAATTGAAAAAATTTGCAGACATAAAGCACAAATTGGTTATTTCTGAAGAACTAGTTGGCTGGGTTTGTTCCACAGGTACTTGAAGACTCGGTCTATGACTGTTGAATGCTTGAGCATTGGAAACAGAAGTAATGCAAATTGGTTTATGGATATTTGGGACTGAAATTAATCCCTATTGGCAGTGCATTGGCTATTTGAAATCTGGGAATTTATTTACAATATTCATATATGCTGGTTATATACTATTTTGAGGTTCTATGCCTATGCATGGCTTGACACATGTACCCGCAGTCAACTAAGTAGTTTTGGAACATGCATTACGTGTATCCAGGTAGAGTTTGACTTTGGAAAGGTTGCTGTAATTGCAGTTTACAGGTTTGGACTGCATGCTTTTGGACCCTGGCAGTGGGTCTACAGGAGTTAAATCTGAACCGAACATCAGGCATATGTATTGGCAGTTGTCTTTATGAGTTGGATCAACCGATTGTAACTTTGTTTGGGCTGATATTTGACTGAAATTTACTGGTTTTTTTCTGCAATTAATTGCAGAAAACTGTCATAAACAGTTCCGGACTGAAGTTGAACTGTTAAGAAGATCTTGGTTTGCATGTAGCCAGGCAAGGTCTGCAACATGGCAAATGCTGATAGAACTGATAATGTAACCCAGATTGTGGGAGAAAAGCCTGATAGTAACAATTATGCAATATGGAAGTTCCGCATGGAGAACTTTCTGATAGGCAAAGGATACTGGGACTTAGTGACAGGTATTGAGGCTGAACCTGAAGTTCCAGATAGGAATCCTACTGTTGATCAAAGACGAGCGCATCGAGCTTGGACGGAAAGATCTCGCAGAGTTTTACATTGGCTGTCATTATGTATCTCGGATGCTATGGTGATGCAGATCATGAACTGTAAATCCCCAGCAGATGCATGGAACATATTGGTCAGGTACTATGGCACAACTACGAGTGCCAGGAAGATACAATTGAAGCAAAAATTCAACAACATAGAGAGGAAGAATAGATCCATACAGGACTATGTCACGGAGATTAAAACCTTAGCAGATCAGCTCGCATCTGTTGGCTCACAGGTAGAAGATGAGGATATGGTTGCAGTGACCTTAAATGGCTTGGGTCCAGAGTACAAGTCTTTTGACACTTTAGTATCTGTGCAGGCTGAGATGCCTGATTTTAATGAGCTGGTTGCATTATTGATTAATGAAGAGGTAAAGCTTGGCTTAGCTACAGGGTCAAGCAGCTCAAAGAATAATAGCAATCAGCAGTCATCCTATAGTAATAGCAATCAAATGCAAGAGGTAGTGGCAACTTTCGAGGCAGGGGGAGATCGAACTCCCGTGGCAGAGGCTCATGGCAGCAGCAGCGTCAGTCAGACAATCCAAATAAGGACAAGGATTGTCACTATTGTGGAAAGTATGGGCATATTACAAAGGATTGCTGGAAGAAGCAGGGAAATCAGAAGGGCAAGCAGCATGGACATTATGCTACGTCCAGTCAGGCAGATGACTCTGGTGATAGACTATTTGCCATGCAATATGTCAAAGATAAGGCTGCTAAAAATTCATCTGATGATGTAGTGTGGTACATTGACTCGGGGGCGTCGAATCACATGACCCCTCATGGTGATTGGTTCACGGATATGGTGGCTGAAAAGCATGGCTATGTATGCACAGGTGATGACACACAACATAGCATTGAGCATAAAGGCAAAGTGCCTTTGGTTGTACATGATGGCAGGAAGAAGAATCTTCATGATGTTTTGCATGTTCCTTCGATTACGAAGAACCTATTGTCTGTGGGCCAAATGACAGAGCAGAACTTGCAGGTTCGCTTCAATAAGCATGGCTGCTTTATTGAAGAGTTTGGCAATGGATGCAAGTTGATCGCGAAAGGCCACAGAAATGGAAGAATGTTTACTCTTGATGCTACACTGCCAGAGCTGAATTCCGCTATGTTTGCTCAGGGTTCTGGCACTATCAGGGACTTAGAGATTTGGCACAAGAGAGTGGGGCATGTCAATTTGCAGAGGCTGCAGACCATGCAGAAGAAGCAGCTGGTAACTGGGCTACCTAGATTCCAATATTCAGATATTGGTCATGTTTGCGAGGCTTGCCAGTTTGGTAAGCAGTCACGATTGCCGTTTGTCAGGCATGTAAGACAGAGTACACGACCACTGCAGTTAGTGCACTCTGATGTTTGGGAACCAGCTCATAATGCATCTATGGGGAGTTCCAGATACTATGTATCTTTCATTGATGACTATAGTCGATATACCTGACTTTACATATTGAAAACAAAAGATGAGGTCTTTGCTGTTTTTTAGAAATTTAAGGCACAGATTGAGAAGGAATTTGAGTGTTACATCTCTTGCTTGAGATCTAATAGCGGTGGGAAGTATGTCTCCAATGAATTTGCTGATTTTTTGGCTGAAAATGGCATTCGTAGGCAGCTAACCTGCAGCTACACTCTGCAGCAAAACGGAGTAGCTGAAAGGAAGAACACGGTTCTGATGGAAGCTGCTAGGGTCATGATGAATGAGAAGCATATGCCGCTTTACTATTGGGCAGAGGCTGTTGTGACAGCCGCATATATTCTGAACAGGACTCCCACTGCAGGCATTCATGACATGACACCGTTTGACAGGCTCTATGGCTATAAGCCGGATGTAAGACACATGAAGGTCTTTGGCTGTCTTGCTTATGTGCACATTCCAGATGAGAAAAGGAAAAAGCTGGATCCCAAAGCGCATAAGAGTGTGTTCATTGGATACTCGCAGGAGAAGAAGGCATACAAATGTTATGATCCCTCTACCAGGGAGACTTTGGTAAGCAGGGATGTCATCTTTGATGAGCTGGGCTCTTGGTATGTCTCACCAGTTGCAGTGCCATCTGATCTGCCTTCCACTCATGTCTCTACAGTTGATATGCAGCAGAGTACTGCTATGACAGGACCTATCAGTCAGACAGTATCCCCATGGACAGGGAGATTGAGGAGCTCACCGTCCACTGACACGGGTATGTCAGTGAGGGGGAGACATGATGTCAAAGGAAAAGAGAAATTTATTGAGGATGGTATGATGACACCTGGCAGAATGACTTCAGGCTATGAGTCTAGTGATACTTTAGACAGCGAACTTGGTATTCCGACTGTCTATACGCTTGGCACGAGGCAGAACAGGTACATTCCGCCTCATGAGAGAGATGAATCGAGTAGTGCACCACAGCCTAGACGATTGCAGAGGGTCAGATACCCTGTTGACAGGTTGACGTACTCTGGTTATTCTGCAAAGCATTATGCATACATGACAAAAGTGATGGAGATCAAAGAACCAGGTACTTATGCTGAAGCAGCAAAGGATGAAAATTGGTGCATGGCTATGGACGAAGAGATGAAAGCCTTGGCTGAAAATCAGACTTGGGATTTGGTACCACTGCCTGAAGGGAAAAAGCCTGTTGGCTGCAAATGGGTTTATAAAATCAAATGTAAGTCTGATGGCAGTGTGGAAAGGTACAAAGCAAGGCTGGTTGCTAAAGGATATGCTCAGCAGTATGGGTTGGATTATGATGAAACATTCAGCCCGGTTGCAAAAATGGCAACCATACGAACTGTTATTGCCTTGGCTGCTGAAAAAGGCTGGAAATTGCAGCAGATGGATGTTAAGAATGCATTCCTCAATGGTGATTTAGCAGAGGATGTATACATGGTTCAGCCGGAAGGGTATGTGCACCCTGATTTTCAGCATTATGTATGCAGGCTGAAAAATGCATTATACGGGCGGAAACAGGCTCCGAGAGCCTGGCATGCTAGGATCAGCAGTTACTTTGTAGAGTCTTGGATTTGTTGTTGGCAGGGCTGATCACAGCCTGCTTACAAAGAAGACTGACAGTGGCTTGGTAGTGCTGGTCATATATGTTGATGACCTGATAATCACTGGAGATGATGACATGGGAATTCAGCATGCTATGAAGATGCTGAAATCTGAATTTGACATGAAAGATCTAGGAGATCTGAAGTATTTCTTGGGTATTGAGGTCGTACCAGCTGAAAATGGCTTATGGCTGATGCAGAAGCACTATGCCATGGAAATGCTTAAGAAGTATGGCATGGCTGAATGCAAACCACTGGATACACCTCTGGACCAGAATGTAAAGCTAGACATGAACACTGGGGCTGAAGCAGAAGATGTGACTATGTACAGGCAGATGGTCGGCAGTCTGATTTACTTGACCATCACTAGGCCTGACTTGAGCTATGCAGTAGGGCTGATAAGCCAGTTTATGCAAAAGCCGAGAAAGCCGCACTTGGATGCAGTTAGACGCATCATGAGGTATGTTAAGTCCACTGTAGACTATGGGCTGTTCTATGCCAGAGATAAGCCCTTGATACTGATTGGATACACAGATGCAGATTGGGCAGGATGCTCAACTGACAGACGATCTACGAGTGGCTATGCCTTTGGCTTTGGTAGCGGCATGATCAGTTGGAGCAGCAAGAAGCAGCCTACGGTTGCTTTATCTAGTATTGAGGCAGAGTACAGGGGGCTGCATTGGCAGCATGTGAGATTGCTTGGCTGCTCAAGCTTATGGCTGACTTGGATATTCAGGTTGATGCTCCAGTGAAAGTGTTATGTGATAATCTGAGTAGTGTACTCCTGGCCATGAATCCAGTTTACCATGCCAGGACAAAACACATAGAGGTACATTACCACTTTATTCGTGAGATGGTCCTTGCAGGAAAGGTTGATCTTATGCATGTGAGGACTGATGAGCAGGTAGCAGATATCTTTACCAAGTCTCTGGGTAAAGATAAGTTCTGTGGTTTTAGATAGCTACTTGGAGTACATATGCTGACTTGAGCTTGAGGGGGAGTGTTAGAATATCAAGCTCATTTAGTGTGTGTTGACCGACATGAGCTGGACACAGCTAGTCTAGCCATAGTAGTTAGATACATTAAATAAGTCGGTGCCTTTGGTGTGAATGGTCTTATGACCGTAGGTTGTATCTTTCACTATTGAGTGTGGTATGAATAATGGAGTGTGAGAGAGGAAGCTAGTTGCTTCACTCTGTCAGTCATCTATCTGCCTCTTTGAATTTGAACATACCCAGACCACCAGGGCCTTTTGTAACCCACCCATCTAGCGATGCTCCTGTTCACTTTGTGAAGGAGCCTAATGAGGAAGAAACATATGTCAACCCATATATATCCTATGACGAGGAGGGCAACGCAGTCCTGATGGACTATCGGCCGGTGCCGGTGATGGCTTTAGGAAGAGGAAGAGGCAGAGGCTTTGGAGGGCCAAGCCAAGATCCAGTCACATGCTGGACTTGCGGCCACCCAGGCCACATTTCATCACGCTGCCCAGAACGAGAACAAGCTAACAAGGACAAAGCGGATCTCCGATGCACAGAGTGTGGAGTCACACATCTGTTTCCTGACTATCCTAGATGGAAGCCGTCAACTAGCTCTACCAACATGCCATCGGTGCCTTTGGGGCTTTTTGGAGTGGAAACCTTTGACAGTGAGGATACACCCATCCCACTACATGTTATGATGCAAGCTTAGACAAAACAGGCAGGCATCTCTTTGCCAGCGCCAAGCAACCTTGACGCAACCTCAATAGGAAAGAAAAGCAGGAGGAGACGGAAAAAGAGAACCGATGCAAAGATAACTCTTAAAACCAAGGAAGCGACTACGTTAGTAAATGGGAAAGAGGGTCACAGAAGCAGAGGCGGAGACCTCACCTCCTAAGACAGCCGAGCTAGGGAGTGCCAAGGTAGGGGAATATCCCCATCCCAAACAACAATTCGAGGCTATAGCTAAGGTCAAGGAGTGGGTCAAGGATGCCCAAAAGCACCTCAAGGATGCTGAACCCATGTTAGAAGATCCTATTGACGATTTCGCCAGCGTGAGCACACCAGTCTCAGCTTCAAAACCACAAGCTGTGAGCATACCTACACCACTAGGGGCAACTCAGCAGCAAGGCCAAGGGGAAACTTGCTAGGGCAGATAGAACGCATGGCCTAGAAATGCCAGCCTCAGGGGAAGACAAGAGCCCAGTAGCCTCCTCACAACCTTGTTATATACTCCAGTAACTCTAAGCTTGGAAGACCTGCTAAGGCAGAATCATTCCTTATGGCAGGAGTTAAAAGACTTGATGGAGGGACACACAGGACTTGTGGGTGCTGATCCGCAAGATCATGATTCGGTTACACAGATCCCAAGTCTAACTCTACACTCAACTTCTAAGTCTTTGCACATCAATGCTTTTTGGGAAGGCACTGAAATGCATGCATTTTTACCCGTCCTAGCCTTAGGAGATATGATGCGAAAAGGAATTGTAGACATAGGCGTAGGTGTTAGTGTACTTAGCCATGCAGTCTTAGAGGCATGGGAAAATCCTCCTGTAGAGATGCCAGGTTTAATATCACGTTAGCAAATGGAATGAAGGTTAGACCATTCGGGGTCTTAAAGAATTGGCTAGTAAAGATTGCCGATGTGCAGTTTTTCATAAACTTCATTGTCATGAAGGAAGTGGATTATGACATACTATTAGGCCGACCTTGGATGAGGAATGCGCGTGTCATTGAGGACTGGGATAATGGTTTGATTTTCCTAGGGAACAGAACTAGTGCAGTAAGGGTAGAGATGGACACTTGCAAGACGACCCCTGTTGACTTAGATGCCATCTCAGCTATGCTGAAAGGCGATACTCAAATGACCAAACCCTATGGATCACTCACTAAATATATTCCTTGCCTTGAGGATGAGAGAGATTGGATGCACGTTTTGGCAACCATTGACCTACCATTCTCGGATGAGGAAGAACTATATCGGCAGGCTGCTAAAGCCACAACCATGCCAATTGAGGAGCCAATTGTGCCACTCTGCATGATGGTAGGAAGCTCACTCAACCCAGGAAAACCAGCCTCGTTCCATATCCCCAACAACAAATTAGAGCTTCAAGAAATCTAGAGTGTTTGACCAATAAACTGGAAGGCAACTTGGCTGCTAACTTAAAACCTCTACGTGATCTATTAGCTAAGCCAGAATGGAAATGGACCAAGGTCCATGATCTGAATTTGTTATATAACTGGGCTTTAGTTACTGATGACAAGGAGACTGGAGAGGAAAGCTTAGGTGATGATGAGCAGTCAGAAGGACAGGACTCTGATGACGAGTAGTATGAGGAATATCGCTCTACGGGAGAGGAGAGTGAAGAAGAGATAGATACAATAAAGTACGACACAGAAGGAAAAGCGATAGAACAAATCAGGGCAGACTCGAGGCCTAGGAGAGGAAGGACCAGTCAGAACAAAAAAGGAGTCATGCGAATGGATTGTGACAGATCCTGGCTAGAACACATAGGAGCCGTGGATTACGAGCAAGCGAGGGATGCGAGTTTAACTCAAGTGAGGGATGCGAGTTTAACTTAGAGTCAGAAGTCAGCACTAAGAGTGATCCTGAGATACCACAACCTTCTAAAGTCAAACGCACCAAGGGAGACTTTGCCAGTCCACCTAAGGCACAGGAGGCTAAAGGAGAAGGCTAGGAAGCAAGCAAAGGACTCAGAAGCAGAAAGGCAAAATAAACCACAAGATCTACCCAAACGGTTTACAAAATTTAAAAAGGGTGATAGAGTGGTGATTCTGCTAGGTGCGAAAAGACAAGGCCAAACTATGAACCGATCGAGGGACCTACCAAAGTCAAGGAAGTTAACTTGGCTGGGGAAGGTGAAAAGCCAAGACCTGTATTCATTGCAGATGACTTGACGGAGGATGAGGAGACCCTAGGGTTGTGACTCATAATATCCCAATGGTCCCTGATGCAGTGCCAACAAAACAACGACCTTACCCCATGAATCCCAAACACGCCCATGCAGTAAAAGAGGAGATTGATAAACTCATGAGGGCAGGATTCATATATGAGATCGAGCACATAGACTGGGTATCACCTATCATGATTGTCATGAAGAAAAATGGAAAAATCCGAGTGTGCGTGAACTACAAGAAAGTGCATGCCGCTACAAAGAGGGATAACTATCCTTTACCTTACACCAAGCACATGCTTGAGAGGGTAGCAGGTAAAGAAGCCTACAGTTTCTGAATGGTTTCTCGGGCTATAATCAAGTGCAAGTGCACCCCGACGACATGCACAAGACTGCCTTTGCCACAGAATGGGGTGTATTCGCCTACATTGTCATGCCTTTTGGGCTGATGAATGCATCTACGACTTTTCAACGCCTAATGTGCACTATCTTTAAGGACATGCTTAGGCGCAAACTGGAAGTGTTTGTAGACGACTTATGCGTACACTCTTGTTGGGCCAAACACTTAGAGAAATTGAGAGCTATCTTTGAAAGGTGTAGGTTGTACCACCTCTCGTTGAACCCCTTAAAGTGTCAATTCTGGGTGAAACATGGATGCATCTTAGGGCACGTAGTGTCAAGGAATGGCATTGCCATTGACTTTTGTAAAGTCAGAGTCATTGTTGACTTACCGCCACCCATAACTACAAGGGAGTTCAGTGCTTCTTAGGACACACTAGATATTATCGACGCTTTGTACTAAATTACGCACTAATTGCTAGACCATTGTACAAGCTGTTGATAGTGTTCGAGTGGACTGAGGAATGCCAGCGCGCATATGAGGAGTTGAAAAAGGCTCTTACTACTGCACCAATCTTATGAGCCCCAGACTGGAACATAACGTTTCATGTACACATAGACGCCTCTAAGTTTGCTATTGGAGCCGTGCTATGCCAGCCTGGTGAACATAACTTGAATTACCCGGTGAGTTTTGCTAGCAGGCAGCTCACAAGAGACCGAGATGAACTATTCCACGACAGAAAGGGAGGGGTTGGCCATGGATTTTGCGGTAAAGAAATTTAGGCATTACTTGTTGGCCACTCCCTTTGTCTTCTTTGTTGACCATCAAGCCTTGCTATATCTTGTGAACAAGCCTTGCGCTACGGGACGCATAGCTAGATGGTTACTCCTTCTACTGGAGTTTGACTTCTCTATGGTTGTACGCAAAGGAAAACAACATTACATGGCTGACCACATGTCCCGCATACCCACAGGAGAGGCCGTTGGACAAGGCATACTTGACGATTTACCGGATGCTCATCTCTTTAACCTGTCTAGCGAGAGAGAATTGTTTAAAGCTGATCTGACGCCGTATTGGGCCGATGACATAGTGCAAGTGCTAGAGAGCGGACTACCTGAGAGACCCATTGAGAAGGCCAGGCTGAGAAGACTTATCCTGAAAATTCAGCCATACCAACTGATAGCCGGCCAACTCTACAGGTTGGGACAAGACGATTTATTGAGCAGATGCGTATGTGAGCACGAGATGCACAATGCATTGAAAGAAGCACATGGCGGAATCGCTGGAGGACACTTTAGCGAGGACACAATAGCCCGAAAGGTTCTACAATCCCAACTATGGTGGTCCACCCTTTTCTGCGATGCAGCTAAATTTGTAAAGCACTGCAATGAGTGCCAAAGGACCAAAGTGCCTGTGCGGAAAGACAAGATGGAGTTGACCCCTATCATAGCCCGACAACCCTTTGAAAAATGGGGTATCGATTTTATTGGTCCTATCAGTCCTGCGGCACAATATTCCCAAGCTCGCTACATCATAGTGGCAACCGATTATCTAATGAAGTGGACAGAGGCACGAGCCATGAGGAAGAATGATGCTAGAACCACTGCAAAGTTCTTGTGGGAGCATGTTATTTCATGGTTTGGCTGTCCAATCGAACTTGTAAGTGATCAAGGCACGCACTTCATTAATGAGGTGATTTCCCACCTGCTCTCTACCTTCCTAATAATTCATCGGAAGTCCTCTCCCTATTACCCTCAGGCTAATGGCCAAGCCAAATCCGTGAATAAAATCTTAGTCAACATGCTTACAAAGGTAGTGTCTACTTCAAGAAGTGACTAGGACAACAAGTTAATGGCGGCCTTGTGGGCCTATCGCATAGCTTATAAAACGACTGTAGGACAGATGCCTTTTAGGCTGAGGTACAGAACTGAAGCCATTTTATCCTTAGAATTCTTCATCCCTAGCTTAATTATAGCAATCCAGGAGCGTTGGGAGGGAAGAGAGGCTTGGACCAATCACTTAGTGGATTTAGAGTGCCTAACGGAGACCCGACTCCTCGCCACTCACTCTCTAATTTGTGAGAAGGCTCGATGAAAGATGCAGTTTGACAAGCATGTCAAACAGTGAGACTTTGAACAAGGGGACCTTGTTCTGCTATACTCTATAAAATGACATAAACAGAAGATGAAGTTTCGGGGGCTAGGGCCTTTCAGAGTACGCATGATTGGTAGAATAGGGAATGTTGAGTTAGAGACACTTGAAGGCAAAGGAATAGGCTTTTTTAATGGCAGCCGCATAAAGAAGTACTATCCTCCTTCCCATCCATTACATGAGCCACCCATGCTAGAACCCCCAATGAATGTCAACATGGCTACTTTAACCGACCTTACAGATCAGGATGAAGAAGCAGTGGCACCGGCGTATCTACAAATCACAGTCACGGCAGGAGCGACGTATTCTTTCGATGCCTTGATTGATGAAGGTGCTGACTACAACATCTTGACGCATGACCATTGGACATGCATTGGTCAACCGAAACTACAGCCCACTAATGCCAAACTCACCCCATTTGGAGGTAATGCTTATTCACTCCTAGGGAAGTGCAAGGTAGTCGTTTCTATCGAGTCTGAAAGTTTACCAGCTTTCTTCCATGTGTTGCGTGACACTAAAGGAGCTGGTAATATGTCACTATTAGGTTGCACTTTCAAGAAGCAAACGAACTGTAATGTGGATTACAACCTAAACCGCATTCATCTTGCTATAGGCAATGTGCGTATAGTGACGACTTTCAACAAGGGCTGTCCTGACTCCTCCACCATTATGAAGCCACTGGTAGAAACCCCTACGACCACGCTTCAGCCCAAGTCTAAACAGAAGAAAACTAAGGCCTCATGCCAGGCTTCGACCGTAGACCCAAACCCACCAAGAGTGCTCACAAGGCCAAGGAGTCCAAGCTTATATGGGTTCCAAAACGGCAAAGACCACATCTGGGTAGACCACCCAAACGTGATTCTAAATGCCAAAATAATCAGCCATCACGGCCTAAGAGGTAGTCTAGATGCTATCGAGGTAGACACACAACTACGCCGCGATGGATCCCCAAAGATCTCTTGCGAGTACAAGGATACTACGAGGGCAACCCCTGGATTTGGGTGCCTACAAATGTCAAGTTTAAAAGCTCATCTACAAGCAATCTCACCCCAGTGAGGGAGGCTTGCACACATGGTGCCCAGGGCATAGTTAGCAAACCATTGCCTGCTGTGGCTAGTAAGCCCCAGCTCATCTATCGACCAAAGCAAATGCCACAAGCCTTAGACTTACCTAATCCAAAGAACTTAAATACCCCCATGACTGCTCATTCAGAACCCAACACAACTCCCATGCCCCCAGAGCTTCCTATAGCACCTCAAAGTGCTTCGGAGTGCAAAGCCACACCTGTGACACCAATGATGGAGTCACCACTATCCAGTCCATTTGCACCATTCCCACCACAGCAGGTCTTAAACCTTCCTACGCAGTACGACCTTTCCTTTCCTTGGCTAAAGACCTCGTCGCGACTTCTGGGGATGACTTAGTAATCTGCATCAAGATGTTGGACAAAACTTTCACTACATTCGCTAGAAGTTATGAGAGGCTAGACCTAGGTCTTCTTGACAAAACACTTGCTTCGGATGTTCATGCATTACCATGCACTTGGGAAGAATACGAACTTATGACCTGTAAATTTCCCAAAATTGCTGCTGAACTGATAGCAAATGACGAAATCTCAAAGGAGCAAGCTGCCCTCAAAAGACTAATCACTTCATATCGTAAACCTCCTCGTTTTGTTCCTGAGCACGAGTTGTAAGAGCTCATGTAGATGGAAAGCTCGCCTTCCACGTTCTTGCAGCAGTGGTTTGCTCTGAGAATCCAATGGGAGAAAAAAGGTTACTTGATAATGACCAATGCTGAGCAATGCAAGGCAGTTAAAACCATCGAATATGACCCTACTTATGTGGCACCTATCTCGTTTAGGGTTTTGGCCATCACCCGCAACCAGCATTTAGACGACCATGTGCTCGCTCACCCTTACATTGACCAATTTCTTACGAAAGAGGAATTACATGTTGCAAGCCGCCTTAATACTGGAGATCTCTTTCACAATGTCTTGACCTACATCTCCCAAGTCTCCATCCGACCATCTGCTCTTGATTGTCATGCCCAACTCAAATACAATCCAAGCTTCTATGATTGGTTATTGGCTAAGTAAGTCAATCCACGAAAAACAACATTTGCCTCGTACTTCCTGTGCTAATCCTAGGAAGGATTCCTTGAAAGATCCAAGACGAGAGGGGAGCAATGTGAGCAAGAGCAGAGCAAAATGAGAGTCAGCAAAATGAGAGTCATGCTATCTAGCAGAATGTTATGATTAATTGAGTTTCAATGGAAGATACTGCAAAGGGAAAACAATAGCAGTTGCTGTTGTTAACCTGTCTCTAAAATTCAAGTCTCTAAGCAAGTATACCAATTTTTGACACATACATTTTTCTCTCAAAATTGAGTTTTTTTAGAAATAAGTCGATTTTTAAGCGTTAATGTTGGCATGGTGTGTTGACAGGTAACCACCATGGCAGGACAAGACAAAGGGGACAAACTCCCATTTTCTGAAGAAGAGATGACCAAGTTTGGCATCAGCGTCGAGACACGAGGATTCAGTCAATTCACCTTCAAGCACACGCTGAACCTGGATGAGGCCATCTTGGAGGAACCTGCAGTCAAAGAATTGGTGGACAGATGCCACCTCCACAAATATGTGGAAAAGGTGGGGCAGCCCGTGGATTACGGCATGTGTGCTGAATTTTTGAGGAACTTTGATAAGGGCAGGAACTGTGGCACTATCACAGTGAGGACAATGGGAACAGGAAAGAAGAGTTGAAGTGCCCCTCAATGCGGCAATCGTAGAGAAGGCATTGGGACTCGTACCCAAGAAAGAGAGGTGGCTGAGAAGGGATGTTTACGCCATGCTGAAGGTAAAGAAAGAAGAGGTGCACACAGTGGATGGAATCGGCTTGGCTGACATCCCGGATCTAGTAGTGAAGGTGCAAGCGAAGATGATCCACACACTCTTCTCAGGCCAAAGGTACAATGCATTGATGAACAGGATTGGGGTCCCATTGTTAGAAAGCATCGCAGCAGGAGTCCCTGAGGAGGTAGACTGGAATGGGTTCATGTAGAAAACCATTCAAATCTCAGCTGCCCTTCTCACTCCAGCGGAAACACCAGTAGGAGAAGAATCCCCTACCTCAACAACATGCTCCACAAGGAAGAAACCTGCCTCAAAGGCGGCCACAATTAGATATGGTGGTGTTTTGACAACCATCATAAATGAAGCAATAAAGGATGCTGGAGTCATGGAAGAGCAAGCTACACATCAAATCCCACTGCATCAAAGCCCACCTCACCACGAAGGAGAATAATCAAGTGAGAGAACGATAAGTGACAAGGGAGAACAGGAGGTGCCGCCTACACAAGCAAGCAAACCAGAAGGACAAAAGAAAGGGGACAGGAGATAGAAGGAAAGGAAAGAGGAATTAAGAAAAGAAGAATGAGCTGAAATTAACAGGGCTCAAAGAGAGTCTAGGAGGGCTGAGGAAGAAAGAAGGAGGAAAGAGGAGGAAGAGCTTGCAAAGATAAGAGAAGAATCAAAGAAGGCAGAAGAGGACAGGAAAAGAAGGGCGGAAGAAGAAGCTGAAGAGCAGAGATTGAAGGAGTTGGTCGAGTTGGTAGAGGCTACACGAAGATCTGTGGAAGAGACCCACGGGGGTGGAGAGCTCGAACCTGTGAGCCCCCGTCATAAAGCAGAAGCTAGTTCAAGTGTGGAAGTGGCTCCAGTGGGCTGTAGGCAAGGGCAAGTCCCTACTACATCCACTTCCTTCCTCTTTTGTGCCTACAATGACTGAAACCACGACTACAACCACCACACAACCCACACCTCCCCTCAACACGGCACAACTAATGGACATGATGCAAATGCTAGTGAGCAAAGTGGCCGAGATCGTGCCAGAAACTAGATTGAAAAGGCCTGCTGCCACAGATGCAAAGTCACGGCGAGACCCTAAAAGATAAAGGCTGGAGGCATCAACCACCATACCCCATACTCCCATGCCTGCCGACACTGACTATGATGCATATGTGGCTGAGCTACTGGCACAACTAGACAAGGTGAAGGAAGAGAAGAAAGTGGCCTTGATGGAGCTAGAAAAAGAAAAAGAAACGTCAGTTGCTCTTAGGCTAGAAGTCTCAAGGCAGGGAGCCGACCGACGAAGAGAAATGAAGGCCCTGCAGGACCAGCTAGTAGCAAAAGCAAAGAAAGCCCAGGACAATGAAAGCCGCCTTAGACAAAGGCTGGAAGACGAAGAGCAGAACCTGGTGGCAGAGCAAAGGAGTCTAAAGCTACTAGTGCAGCAATACAATGATCTACAGCAAAAGGTCGCTCAAGTGGAAACGCTAAGATAGAAGGTTCAGGAAGGCGAAGCTAGTACACCACAAGAACATACCATGGAGCTCCATTTGTGGCAGGAGTTAGAAGAACAAAACAGATTAATAAGTGAAATTGAGTTTTTGAAGAGTAAAGGACCAAGAGTTTCAGCAGCAGAAGCAAAACGGCTACAAGATGAAGCGCAAATATTACAAAATGCGTTGGAGACCTCCCAAGAAGATGTAGAGGCCCTCATGGCCATGGCTTTCAATCAAAAAAGGCTATTCCTTTTGCTGAGATCCAAAGCCAAGAGCAGCTAGTGCAAGAAAAATTAGAAGTATTGGCCGAGGTGCACCAAAGGCTCAGCATTGTAGATCAAGCCAAAGGGATTGCTGAAGAGCAACTGACTCAAAAGTTAAGAGAAAGGAACCAGTTGTGGTTTTTAACAAATGAGCAGCAACAGGTAGTGACCACCCTGGCGAGCCAACTGGAGGAAGAGAGAAAAAGGATGGAGGAAAGAGCTATGGATTGGGAAATGAATAATTTTGACAGGGTGAGGGACTTGACCGAACGCTTGGCAGTGGCATAATGTGAAAGAATGCTTGTAGAAGCCAGGATTGAAGCTGTCAAAATAACTACTAAAACACAGCGGCAAGCCTTCCTCAACACAGTACTCCATGTCACACAAGCTGAGGGCGATGATCCAGTGGAAAAGGTGAAAAGAAAGTTGGAGCTAACCACTTGAGCTCCCATAGAGTACAAGGATCACTAAGGAGCAACAATTCCACTACTTACGCTGTACGGGCCTTTCCACTGCTGAGCTCAAGGAGCTAGGTTTTGAGGAGCATGAACAGCCACCACCACCACCGCCAGTCATCCCATCTGTGGTTGAGCGACATGTCGAAGAGGGTCTGGATTTTGAGCAAGGTGATGAAGAAGAGCAACAAAGAATGCCAAGTCCGCCTCAACCCGATCTCCCAAAGGAAGAACCTGCAGATGCCCATCTGCCTGAGCGTATAGTTGCAGCAAGGAGAAGAAGACAAGAATTAGCTGAGGAGGCCCAACGCCGAGCATGCACAATTCCAAGACAACTTCCTAAAGAGCCCATGCCACTGAGAGGTGATACACATCCTATAGACTGGCCCTAGGAGTTGGTCATCTGGCGTCAGCAAGAGTTTCATAAAAGGCCGTTTGAGCTCTCATTTGCTTTCCCACGCTCTCTGGACCGGGCCCTGCCTCTAGGAGTCTTAGCCAAGATCAAGGATTTGGCTAATGAACTTGCAAATAGGTGGATTGAAGAGAGGAGCCTGATAATAACTAGGTGGCGACAAGAACCACAGGATTACTGGGAAGATAAGGTCAATCTGGTTCCCAAAATTGTCCAAGGCTACGAGGCACAGCCGAAATGGCGGAGGAGGATTTGGGACACTAATTTTGATGCATGGACCACCTTTTGCAGTTCACTCCCCGAAGAGCGCAATGATCCTATCTACATGCCCTACCCCCATAGGCATGGAGTGGACTATGATAGAGACTTGCATGGGGATTACGACTTCCCAAAAATATATAATGTAAATGCTAGGAGCCCTGAGGAATGCTTAGTGTTTAGGTTAGAAGATATACTTCCTTCTATAAATCGTTTCCTTGCAGACTTCGCTTCCTACCCAGATGCAACGTTTTTGACCACTTGTAATTACCTCTCACTTATCAAATTCCTGCTACTCCAAAAACCCATAGCAGAGGAAGCCCATCTCCCCCCACTCTTCTTTGATATCAACCTAGGAATAGATAGTAGAGCTATGACTAGGTTAATGATGCGGGCTACTCTCCTTTCTTCCTTCTGTCTAGAGCTCTTAGAAAATATGAGTGACACCCACTTCACAAGGTGTAATCACCCTTTCTTGTCAACCACTCCTCTGAGAGCTAAGGCCGATATTAAAGATTACCTACAAAGTTGCGCATTCTTATCTCAATGCCTGCGACCGCCCCGTGATTAAATGGGTGTGATATTCCTTGACAATTGTACTCCTTCTCTCATTCTCAAAAAAAGAGAGAAAAGAAAGCAAAGAGAGAAAAAGCCACAAGGAAATAAAGACAAGGTGAATGGAGAGAAAGACAAGAGCAAAAAATAGCAAAGCTGAAAGATGAATCTACTACTAAGCAAGTTAACAAGGAGAACACTTCACATGTGCTTGCAGTCTCCCTTCATTGTTATTGTACACCACACTCACTGCATCTAGGGTTCTTCCTAGCCCCTTCCCCACTTCACACTTAGGGCACATCAAGGGCAGGACTTTCAGATCTGTCACCCTAAGTTTTGTACCGCACCTCCAACGACACACGAACTGGGTCCTCAAGTGTGGGACATTACCAAGGGTTTACCCAAGGTTAGACCCATCTTCCAGTTCCACTGGCACGGGCACCATGCACTACACAGTGAGACAGACACACTCCCTAGGAAGTGCACAACTTTTCTTGCAGGTTATGTTCTTGTTTCAAGAACTGGCTGCTTGGCTGAAGAAGATCATCCACTATATCCTCCAATGACAAGGAATTTTTCCATGAGTCAGACATGACTCCATTACTGCAACTTCAGGAGCTTCGCTGTGAAGGTTTAAATGGCTCAACAAATTTCATGTTGCCAATCATTCGCCTACTGCGGCTGCCATGACTAAACCAAATCAAGCAGAAGGAAAACCTAGATGGATCTACCATTGGCATAGATCTTGGAACCTCATTGTCCAATGATCCATGCCCAATGCCTCAAGATCTACGGATCGCTTATTGATTCCACAAGCCTGAAGACCTTTAACTCAAAACTGAAGACCTTCTACTCAAAGACAAGGATCTTCAACCAAGGCCACGGATTTTCAAGGCAAACAGCGTTCGGGGGGTTTCTCTAGAATAAATCCCTCCAATACCATCCTCCTAAGGGATTCCTTATTGCTTCAAGCGTTTCGAATACTCAAAAGACGACCAGCTAGATAAGGGGCGCCACAACAGTGTGAAAGATGCCGAGTATCTTCATGGAGCCTAAAGCACGCCGGAATCTTTCTTGGTCATCATCCTTAAACCCCATCACTTATCATTCACCCAACCACATTGGAAGCAGTGTCACCCACTTACCAGTTCCACCTAGAAACAGCATCATCTATCCCACTACTTTCCAACACAGTGCCCTGGGACAGGCACTTGGCTAGGAGGGGGGTAATGTTTACAGTAGCACAGAGGAGCGGGAAATGGAAAAAAGGAAATAGCAAAAGGCGCAGGACAAAGGAAGAAAAAGACGCCTTAACCGGTAACTAGACCCTGAAAAAATTAAAAGCACGGGCACAACCCTTAGGAAGTCTTAGAGTCGCCCAAGGAAAGTAAAAGAGTAAAAACCGCACCATTAAGTGTGAAAGCGCTCCCGAATCCTTGTAAAAGAGCACCAGGCTCACTCCTGTGCAAATTGTATGCATTAGTTGGGAATAGGATAGATTAGAACGATGGGAAATGAGAAATGGGCCTAGGCTAATGGCCGGCCATGTAAAAAAGGGGATGACCGCCCAAAAGGGATTTAGGGTTTTGTATAAGTGAATGAGAAGCTCATTCTTGTGTGTGGCCAAAGCTTCTTCTTCTTCTTCTCTTGTTTCTTGCCTTCTTGCTTATGCTTGAGAGAGGGATTGAGAGAGTGTGAGGGAGTGAGGGAGTGATTGTGTGAGAGTGAGGGATCTTGGAGAAGAAGCTCTCCATCTTCTCTCTTCATCTTCCCCTCCTCTCTTCTCTTCTCTTGTCTTGCATGTGGCTATGGAGGATGAAGCTCATGGGAGAGGGATTGAGGTTGCTTGAGCTTGCCTCAAGGATCGTGGAGCTATTGGTGTGCAAGAAAGAGGAGGGTACTTGATCGAGCATCAAGGTAAGCTCACTACACCTGTAAGGTAGGCATTGCCCGTCGGCTATGTGAGAGGTAGCCATGGCCGCTCGGTTTGAAACACTTGAGCAATAAGTGGTCCGTAGGTCTCGGGGTAGAGCTTGTAGCTCCTCTTCATGAAAAGCATAAAGAAACCTCAAAATTATCTAGTTGTTGCCTTCTTAAAGAGATTGTAGATGAAGTTGATGTTGAGGAGCAACTACACACCCAGATGGAAGCATTAGTTGCAAAGGACCTGGATGTTGCTGAATTCAGAGCAGAGACAGTAATTGAAGAGACCACTATAGAGGTTGATGAGCCATTTGACACTCCTTCAAGCCTTATTGTTCCATCTTTGCCTACTTTCCCAATTAAAGACAAGGAGTACATATTATTGTTTGATCTCCAAATTCATTTCAATTTAAGAGAAGATTATTGCTTGACAGTTATTGTAGAGGCATCTATAGATGTAAAAGGCATAGTGGATGTTGAAAATGAGTCCAAGGAGGACTTACTCAAATTAGATACTCAAATGTCTGATGATAAGTTTATAGATGCATCAAATTCTTTTTCCCTATGTTTAAGCAAGGTTAAAGATGCTGAGCAAGAGTTACAGGCTGCTGACAAAGAGTTTGACCAATTTCAAGAGAAGCTTGGAATCTCCAATTTCGCAAGGGAGGAGTTAGAATATGTAAAGGAGCTCAAGGATGTCAAGGAGACATCAATTAGCTTATGGAATCCAAGCAAAATTGGGAGTGATGAAAATCAAATGATAATGCATTCTTTTGTTTTTGTGGAACCACATACATTTTTTCATTTTTTTCATTATGACTGTTGCTTTTACAGTTGGAGATTATAGATGAGGATAATTTCTTGGGAAGAGCCAAAGGATCGAGAATTGGTGGTAGTTCCCTAAAGGATGTTGCACTTGGGCATTATATATTGAAGATTGATCCCAATATTCTGTTGGTTTTGCATAGCACTTTCTCAGAGGAGGCCTCATGGCCAATTGTCTGTGTTAAAGCACTTACAAGGATTCTTGGATACTCAGGTTTGCAGTACAATGCGCACAAAGTTATGTTTTTGGAAAAGACAGCAGCCATCTGAATATTTGGTTCTGGTTCCAGCTTCTCTGCCTCCAGGACTGGATACTTCCTAGCATACTCATCTTAGGTTTTGGCAACAAACAAAATAGATATCAAATCCTTAGCTGGATACAAGAGAAGAAAATTTTTACATTATAGAGGAAAAATGCTCGAGGAGGACGAGGATGTAAAAGCTCTTAAAAGCTATCCATGTATATAATATTTTGAAAATAGTATCGGTATTTTAGATTCCACTGCATTTATTGTGTTCTCGATCTTTGAAGTTGTCTTTGAAAAAACCAATTAAATAACTCCTAAAGAGCATTGGTTTTTGTTGCTCCTCCTGCATGTCTGGTGCTCCGAAAGAAACAAATACTTGCTTGGTAGTGAGATTTCTCCATACCTTGGCTACTGTAAGTTGCTAGGGGCCCTTGCTCTTCCACAAAATAAGGCCCATGAACAAGAAGAATAAGTTGTGACAACCCAACAAGAAATAATCAGTTTAAATCATTAAACCTTGTTTTCAAAGCAAAAAGGTTCAAATTTATGTCTATCTTACCAAGTAGAAAGTAATATCCTTTTCTCCCCAAGCTTCCTTGATTGCTTGAACAAGATTCACAATTGAACATTTGTACTCTTCTGAATAGTTAGATGCTATCTTTTGTTCCCTGAGCATTTTTAAAAATATGTCAAGGTGTCTCCAAACCTCCATTCATAGGAATGCAATTCTATAGAGTTTCGAGTCGGGGCTCTTCTTGCTGGTTGCAAAGTACTCCATTCTTTGAATCCGAAACTCTCCATGCAATAAATACAAAGATATTTTGCATTGGCCCCATTAAATCCAAGCATACCTTTAATACTTTTTAAGTTAGCACTCATATGCCATTCAACATTAAAACTACCAACACCATTGACTATCAACATTTCACCTTCACTTTCAGACTTTATAATATCAGGAATACCTGTATGAGAGAATAACCATTTCAAGATTTCATGACTTTCAGTTGGTACTTGGGCCACACCAATCCACCAAAGCTCCATCTCAGATTGTATCTTAAATTGTTGTTCTTACCCCTACCAATACTGTAATCCAATGCCCTGTTCATGATACAGATGCTAACTCTTTTTATCCTTTGTCCCTTTTGAATTTGTGCTTCATCCAATTTTAGTGTGAACTTCAAAATACCACCACATTCTTGGACAGTAAATTTATACATATGGACCATCGCAATCTGGACTCTTTTAAGATCAATCCAAATATTATTAAATGTGTTATATTCAAAAAAGGCCTTTGTTTTATGTTTTTCATAGGGCATAGACCCTTCTATGTGGATATACTCTCCAAAAACATCTAGAATCCTATGATTCATAGATGTCCTAGCAATTGAAACTGCAAGAGGCCGAGGAAAACCAAATGCACTTATCCTATGACATTTAAGATTTGTAAACCACCATTTAGAGAGAGCATGATAACCTCTACGACTGATACCCATACTGTCACATGTCTCCACTATTTCATTTGGTTTAACTGTTCCTTTTAAATCTTTCACTAACTCTTTCAGAGTTTGGCTTCTCAAGTCTACATTTTTAGGTGATTTAAGAATCCTTATAATGTCTTTCTTTGTCATGGTTTCTTTAATAAGCTTAATCCTCTCATCATTCTCTCAAATATTAATACCTGAAATATTAGAGACACATCTCTTTGCAAGATTTAGTCTCCTTTTCTTCATCCGACTACCCAAGTCCATTATATTTTTAAGTGGTCCTTTTCCCTGTCTAAATCCTATTGGAGTTTCTTTCAAGCGTAATAATTTTTCTTCCAATGATTGATTAGATTTTTCTAGATTATCAACCTTGTCCATTAGCTTAGAAATAGTTTTTTGTGCCAATGTTAATGCTTCCTTCATTTCATGCATTTGTTCTCTAAATGTAAAAGATGCAGAACATAACCTCATGCAATAGCCAAGCATTCCATCACAACCATCTCCAACATACCCTATGAAGTCGTGAATATTGTAAAAGGAGGATATTTACCTATAGAACGGTCCGGAGGATAAATATTTCCATCCATCCATAAGTCTACATGCTTCTTTCCTTGTAATCGCAACCTGTTAGCTTCATCCTTGTCCAACAATGCTCGATGGTGTATACTCCTCCAAGATGAATAGACATGATCTAACTGAATGGTAAGTTTATACTTGCGTGGTGGGGCTATTCTTGTATTGCTATAAGAGGTATTCATAAACATTTTGGTAGGGAACCCTAAATAGGGCAACAATATCACAGAGAAGGAAATAGAACCACATGAAAGAGAGGTGCAGAAAATGAATGTCGAGGAATAAACGAGCGACGTACTTTGGTGTGAAAATTCAAAAATACAAGATTTTGCAACTTCCAAGAGAATAAGACTGAAAAGATGACACTTAACGTCCATTAACGATTGATGATATTTAATACCCAACCTCTTAAATGAATCATACATTCTCTCATTAATCACGTTCAGGTAGCCAAATTTGGAGGGTTTTTCTCTTCTAAACCTATTCTAATTAGCAACTTAATTATTTTCTTACGAGTGCCGTTTTGAAACATTTTTGGCCCTAATGATGTAGTTTTATAAATTTCATATGCCATGGAGGCTCTTCTTCTCCCTCTAACCAAGGTCAGTTTTGAGAATGGTAGAGAAGTAGGTTCCTGAGAAGTAAAAAGGAAAGAGGCCACAAGAGGATGATGATGAGGACACCAACAATGAGACCTATGTGCCATCCAATGAGGGTGGAAATGAGGAGAATGGAGATGTGGAGCACACTTTTGAGAATGAGGAAACACACTCAAATAGGAAGCACCAAGATGAAAGGGAACACTATGGTCATGGCAAATGGCTTATGGTGATGCTCATTCGTTATCGAAGGCCCTGCTCCTTGTATAGATACCCACAAGGCACTCATAGTTGCATCCGTCCATTGTATCTAATGCACTCATAGTGCATCCACTCCACACTGGAGCCATTTAGCACTTAGACCGTAGCCCCACACACCAACTCTAATGCACACATTAGTGTAAAGTGGCATACTACATGCATGCACAATGTGCCTAGTACACATGTGCATAGTGCATGATGCACATACACATGGCACACTAGCGCCAACCCACACAATATCCTCATTAATCAAATACACACCACCCTTACGACATCATGCACCTACACCATCCCAATGCACTACATAGTGTTAGAAGATGGACATAGAAACCCACTGTAAGCAAGGGAGTATAAGGATAGATGAGTGTGAATAGCCCTAGGGGCAGGGAAAACCCTAACCCTAGCTGGCAAAGGGCTATATAAACAGCCTATGGGTCACTATCAATGTGTAAGAGAGTGTACCCAAGTTGTACTCTAAGCAACTTAGTAAGCAAGATTTCATTCTTGTACTTTGAACTCTCTTCTCCCTCTTGTGCACACATTCTACTGCTGCAAACTCTGATTCTCAACATGGTATCAGAGCCATGTCTGATCTCCTCAGCTTCCCTCAGCATCAGTTATCACTAAGTGCACATGAGCTGTCATTTTCTTCATCCTATCCTTCTTTCCTCCATAGCTGCCTGCAACCTACCTCCATTGGAGGACTTGGGGAGGACAAAGGAGGCCATATCTCCCTCTACTTTCTTCTAAGGAACTCTTCCTCATCTCAGGGCACAGCTGCCTATTACCCTGGACCATGAAATAAGGCGTGCACAAGGATAGCATTGCGTGGATTTCAAAAACTGCGCAGTTCTGGGTAGGTGCATACCTCGTGCTGAAACGCAGGCAGCAGGCGACGCAATCTCAGCCACCACCATAGGGCTTTGATAGCCCCCCAAGTGGGCTATCCTTAGCTAAGAGGGCTCTGAGAAATTTATCCTCTGCTAGCTGCTACAAGCCAAACCCTAACTGTGTTTTTTTGGGCAGCCATAGCCAACAAGCTCCAAGCTTGACATTTTGTCATTTTTACACTCTGAGCTTCATTAACAGTGATTCTAATCACTGAAGCAGAGTCTTTGAAGCCTATTCTAGAGTCTAAAGCTCTTGGGCATGCTCAATGGACATCATCAAGCATCGAGAAGCCAACTTCCAACCGGGTTCCATTCAAGCACTTCACTAAGCTTGACAATAGTGTTCTTTAAACACTAATCATAAGTCATCAGGTTAATTGCTTGCTGGGCATTCATTAAAACCCAGTGAGTTTTTTATTCCTCTTCATATATTGTTGTAAGGTTATGTGTAAAATTAACACATACACCATCATGCATAAGAAGTGTATTGCATACCGTGAGTGACTTTGTCTCAAGTACATTGGTCAGTAAAATCAATAGCATGAGTGTCATCATACTCTCCTCGGAATCATCAGCAACAAGCATTGAGATCATAGACAAACGGTGTCCAACAAAAGCTCCATCCACTAAGCCGTACCACAAGGAGGAGCCTGAAGTCCAGTCTAGGTTTACTTCATTAAAACCTAAAAAGACTATTAAACCACGGAAGAAGCTCGCACATAAGAAAGGACCACCAAAGTCATACTTTGAAATATTACACTTATATGATTTTCAGCCTTTCTCTTCATTGCAACTTTGACTTCACATTGTCTAATTTGCTTTTGCATTCAGTGAAAAGTTTGTAAGGGACTAGACACTGCCCTTGTCCTAACAAGTGGTAAGACCTTCCCAATGACCACAACATATGTTGATGTCCGTCCTCAAATTCGAAAGTTTGATGCTCCTGCAGGAACCTTGCAAACTCATTTGAGAGGTACTCTCCCCCTCCATCTGACCTTAGGCATTTTATTTGCAGGCCTGTTTCTTTTTCAACCATAGCTTTAAGAGTTTTGAAATGCCCAAAAACTTCACTTTTCTTTTTCATAAAATACACCCAAACTTTTCTGCTATAGTCATCAATAAAAGTGACAAAATAATGACAGCCTCCAAGAGATGCAGCTTTAGTAGTCCACAAATCAGAGTGGATTAATTCCAATCGCTTCTTACTCTCTTGAACATGTCTAGGAAATGGTTTCCTTGCCTGTTTTCTAAACTGATAGGCTTCACATACCTTATGCATTTCTACAACCTTGAATTTAGGCAATCCTGCAACAATATTTTGGGCCTGCATTGATTTAAGTCGTTGTACATTAACATGACCAATGCGTTTATGCCAGATATCAATATCTGCAACTACACTGGTCCCATGTGCAAACATTGCTGCACTCAATTCAGGCATGTCTGCATCCAATGTAAACATTATGCCCTTCTTCTTTCCTTTTGCTATCAAGCGACCTTTATTTTTCATATCCTCAACAAAGCATCCATGAGGATTAAATCTGACCTGCAAGCCTTGCTCAACCATTTGACCAACAGAAACTAGATTCTTGGTGATATTCGGGACATGAAATACATCTGACAGGTATTTCTTTTTCCCATCTTGCATAGACAAATGAATTTTTCCAATCTGCACAATAGGATGTGCAGTATCATCACCAATCTCCACAAATCCTGGTTTTTCCATTTTTCTTGCATCTTGCATCCATTCTACATGACCTGTCATGTGGTTTGATGCACCTGAGTCAACATACCACACTTCGTTGCTTTCTTTTGCACTTGTCATAGAATTGTTCATGTGCTGCACCATAAAAAAATGTTCATTTCTGTCATCACCCTGTCTACTAGAAGATGCATAATTTCCTTGTTGCAGTTTTCCATTCATGATGTCATTCTGCTTTTTATAGCAGTCTTTAGCCATATGATCCATTTTACCACAGTAGTAGCATTCAACATTGCTGTTAGCATTTTGCCCTCTTTGCTATCCACCACGACCTCTTTTGCTCCCCTACCTCTAGAGTTACCACGTCCTCCTCCATAGGACTGGTTTTCTTGAGTTTGCTACATATTCTGATTTCTACCACGGCCTCCAGATCGGCCTCCTCTACCTCTGCCTCTACCTCTTCCAGTATTTGAGTAGAAGACAGCTTCTTTTGAAGTTCCTCCTGAAGAAGATGCACCACCATTTCTCTGCTCCTCAGAAATTAGAAGAGCAATCAACTCCTCAAAATTAGGAAATCTTTCACGGACAGAAATGGATGTTCAAAACTGTGCATAATCCTTTCCTAGACCATTCAAGATCACAGAAACTAAATCATCATCTTCCACTGGTGACCCAATGGAAGCAAGTGCATCTGAAATCTTCTTCACCTTCATGTGGTAGTCATTTATGCTCATACTTTCTCTTTGCACATTGTGCAACTCTTGCTTGAGCTGCATTTTCTTGGCTTGCATATTTGTACTATACATTTTTGACAAAGTATTCCATGCCTCCTTTGGCGTACTTGCATCCTGAATATGCACAATCATAGAGTCTGAAATGCTGATAGACAGCCAATACATAAGCTCTCTCATGCCATGCTTTAAATGCCTGCATTTGCTGTTGATTGGGAACATCAGGAAGAACTGGTTCTTCTTCATTTCCTGCAACAAATTCCCAATATTCTTTTTCCATAAGGAAATTCGTCATTCTAAACTTCCATGCTTGGAAGTTGTTCTTATCAAGCTTTTCAGTTACAATCTATGAAAGAGAATCAGACGCCATTGCAAAACACTGCAAAAAATTCTGTCACTGCAAAAAACACAGCTTCACCCTCACAAGGGCAAATCTGCAAAACTGGCAAAAGTGGTATTTGACCACACAGTCACTTCCTAGTGACGATTTTGCATAAACAGGAACCAAGGATGATTCTGTAACTCCCAATGTCTCTGCATGCAAGCATATGATGCAATTTCTATGGTAACTTTTCACCGACCTGTAGAACAGTGGTCGCACAGCATAAAACAGGGCCTTTTCCTGAGTGCATGCAGAAAACTTCCGCCTCCAAAATAGGCCCCGAAATGGCCTCAAATAAAAAAAACAGAGCCACACCGCGAAGGGCGTCTCAATCTGAGACAATGCACTCCTGCACTTTCCGGCTATGCTACCTGCAGAGACTTGCTCCCAAAACAGAAAAATGAAAGCAACACTGGTCCTCTTACCAGAACACCGTGAACTTGGTTTGCTTTCTTGAGCTTCTTACCACGAACAAGGCTCTGATATCATGTCAAGATTGTGGGAGAGAAGGAAGGAGTCTCACTTGTAGCTTTCTTGCTTGCACAATGGGGGAATACACACAAGGGTGGAGGCTGAAAACAGTTTTCCTCTTCTTAGTTGTGCAAGCCAAAAAGAACTCTAGTACATAGAAATAGAAGAACCCTATATGTGGGTCTCAAACCAAACTCAACTAACTAAGGTGGTATACAAATGAGCCACGAACTAGAGTAGATAAGGATAGCTATCATCTAGCTATTATTCATGGGCGATGTACCAACCGCATCTGCAACTGACAAGTCGGTGACATAAATGCACAACGGTCACCCTGGCATATCACGAGTGGAGCTTGATATCTCAACACTACGATGGTGAAAACATGATGAAAGATGGTTCCCAAAACCCCTATCAAGAAGGGGCGACAATAGTTGTGAGAGGGGTTCCTAAGTAGGAGGCAGATTGGAGCAACAACCCTCCTAACACAACTCCTTCCAAAGTGAAGGATTATACACCAAAATCGTATTCAACTATGTCTAGTGATGATGATGGTGAGATGGCCACACCAATGGTAGATTGATCTCTATTCACGGATGTCTCTAAGCCCACTACTAGGGGCTAGCTTAAGCAGATTGGATTGCTTTCTTTTGCTAAATTTCTATGGGATTCTTGGGGCAATAATGTACATGCCCAACAATAGCTATTGATGATTAGAGAGAGTGGCAAAACTGGTGGTAAATTGGAGCTCACACATTCTCTTTTAGCTCAAGTATTCTCTTTTGATCTCAATGATAGGCCAAAGCATTGGAGATGTACTGATGAAGTGATGCAGCAAGATTTTGGCAATGCTACTAGTGCCAAAAATCAATGTCTTGAGACATGCTGACCCAAAAAGAAGATTCTTCATCAAGTGGTTTATGCAAAGGTTCCCTCTCTTCATTAAGGAAAATGTCATTACAAATGATACATTTGGTCTTTTGTGGTATGCTGAGAATGTTGGAGTTCCTAGTTGGCCTAGAACTTTTTATGATAAGCTCATGCAAGAAGTGCATGTACCAACAGTTTGGAGACATCAACAAAAAAGTAAAATTGGGTCTCTGTTCAGGTTTGTATGCTCACTTGAAAGTAATGTGCCCGAATTTGCATGCATCTCTTTTGGAGTCACCAAAAATGGATAAGGTTAATGCATTCAAAAAGCATAAATTGGTAGATGGCATTCTTATTGATCTTTATGAAAATGATTTGTCTCATGGTAATGCTTCAGTTGATGCTGAAAATGGTTAGGGAAAAGAGCTTATAGATTCATTGTTTATGAGTTTTTCTTTTATTGAAGTTTCAAGTGCTAATGCTTTGGGAGGCTCTATGTCTTTGGAAATTTCAGAATGACTGAATGATGATGTCAGAAATGACAATGTTCATGAATATGTAGTTATTATAGGGATGAAGAAAAATGTTCGATTCTCCAAAGTTAAGATGGAGAATATGCCTATGCCTAAACATGGTAATTCTTTGCAACAAGATATTGGTTTGCCTTATGACAGGAAATCTATTCTAGCTGGATATGGTCCTCAAAATCTTGAGGAAGATTGCTCATTTATGATAGGTTTACATCAGTTCATGATTGATATGCATGCTAGTGGTACGGTTAAGCTGGATGTAGTGTAGTCTTTGCAAGAGCAATTGTCATGCATGAAGACTAAAAGGGATACAATGCTGATTGAGATGGAAAAGATGAAGAAATTGCATGATAATGAAGTAGGTGCTCTACGGAGGTAGATTGATCAGTATGCTGATATGTTGGCTAAATGTAAATTGTCTTCAGTTGCTTTCAAAGAATGGACATCACACATGCATGAGAAATTCCAGGGTGAGCTTCTAATATCCTCGTCGAATGAAACCCCCCCTAATAATCAAATTAATTGATTTTTTTAATGACCCTCCCCCCTGCCGTCACCGAATAGGTGGCCGAGGGAGGAAGAGGAAGATAGCGTGATGAAGGGAAAGGGAGAAGATGATGTGGAGGGGAGAAAGGATGAACTGGATGATGATGCGGACTAGGAGGCCATAGATGATGACATGGGGGGAGAGAACTCGTCGACGTGGAGGGAGATGTTGGTGATGATGATGAAGATGATGTCGATGGAGGGCAAGGCCACGTGGCCAAACACCCTCCCTTTGGACATAACGATCAGTCCATACCCTACTGCCACCATGGACAAAGACAAGTGGAGGGTGGTGGCACTACCACCACTTCACCTCCTCCCCACGTCCCCACGTGGCCCTGCCCACCCCCACCCCCCCAATCGTAAAGAAAAAGAAGGAGATACCACCTCTCTCAACCCCCTTGCTACAAAGAGAGAGAGAGAGAGAGAGAGAGAGAGAGAGAGAGAGCCCTCTAGAAGGTTCTCCTTCTCTTCCCTTCCTTAGAGGGTGTCCACACGCATCCTTTCTTTCCCCGTTGGTTGCAAACTTATACCCTATCTCACGAAATTGTCCTCCACCATCTCGCAAGCTCCAATCGGCCCCGCTAATCGAGTAAAAGGTGTTGAAGTCTTGCACAAGTTGTGCCTAGAAGCAAATAAGGTTGAGAATGGTCCCCAAGCAAAAAATGTCACCGCGGATGGCAATCCCGCAACGAAAGCCTCGAGCAAGGGCATCACTGTATCGATCATAAGTAATGGTTTTGCAAATTGATGAATGCTTGCTTTGATTTTTACATGAGATGCATTAGACTCGTACTATGCCACACAAAAATAGGTTAACTGAAAAGAAAAGTTCGTCCCAAATATTTGAAAGAAGGAGTTTGCAAAGTGCTTATATCAAGAGAAGTAAAAGTGCGACTAGTTGCTATGCGACAAATCCATGCACATCCTAAGCAACATATAAGATTCTAAAGTATTAAGCATTGATAAGTCTTCAATTAGTCTATACTTAGGACAATATTGTTTAGAGTTCATAAGGTTACCTTAAGGGTTATGCACATAGACGGTGCATGCATGGGAAAGATTATATGAAACTTACATCGATGGTACACGAATTGATCTTGCATCCATCCTATGAAGGGTTTGCATAAAATAACAGACAAGGAGTTTACCTTATGCTGCCAAACCATGAGTTGATTACAATTTGCACAATAATTCAAGGATTATTTTACATTGGAAGATAGTATTGCATCATTACAAATTTGTCTCGCGTTCTTTAGGGGAAAGGAAGATAAAGTCAAGTTAAAATTTTGCATAGTATCACTCTTTGATCCCAAGGGGGAGAGTAAATATGCAATGGAAAGTTTATCGCGACTATTCTTGCAATATTTGGAAAATATTAGAATATCAAGCTCCCATTACTCTTCAGTCAGTCAATCTTTATGTGTGTGACTAGGATACAACTGTACACGTGTATTGCATACCGTGAGTGACTTTGTCTCAAGTACATTGGTCAGTAAAATCAATAGCATGAGTGTCATCATACTCTCCTCGGAATCATCAGTAACAAGCATTGAGATCATAGACAAACCGTGTCCAACACAAGCTTCATCCACTAAGCCGTACCACAAGGAGGAGCCTGAAGTCCAGTCTAGGTTTACTTCATTAAAACCTAAAAAGACTATTAAACCACGGAAGAAGCTCGCACATAAGAAAGGATCACCAAAGTCATACTTTGAAATATTACACTTATATGATTTTCAGCCTTTCTCTTCATTGCAACTTTGACTTCACATTGTCTAATTTGCTTCCGCATTCAGTGAAAAGTTTGTAAGGGACTAGACACTGCCCTTGTCCTAACAAGTGGTAAGACCTTCCCAATGACCACAACATATGCTGATGTCCATCCTCAAATTCGAAAGTTTGATGTTAAGGATTGTTGAGATATCGAGCTCCACTCGTGATATGCCAGGGTGACCGTTGTGCATTTATGTCACCGACTTGTCAGTTGCAGATGCGGTTGGTACACTGCCCATGAATAATAGCTAGATGACAGTTATCCTTATCTACTCTAGTTCGTGGCTCAGTTAGTATGCCACTCTAGTTAGTTGAGTTTGGTTTGAGACCCATATATAGGGTTCTTCTATTTCTATGTACTAGAGTTCTTTTGGCTTACACAACTAAGAAGAGGAAAACTGTTTTCAACCTCCATCTCTGTGTGTATTCCCCCATTGTGCAAGCAAGAAAGCTACAAGTGAGACTCCTTCCTTCTCTCCCACAATCTTGACATGGTATCAGAGCCTTGTTCGTGGTAAGGAGCTCAAGAAAGCAAGCCAAGTTCGCAGTGTTTTGGTAAGAGGACCAGTGTTGCTTTGATTCTTCTGTTTTGGGAGCAAGTCTCTGCAGGTAGCACAGTCGGAAAGTGCAAGAGTGCATTGTATCAGGTTAAGACGCCCTTCGCGTGAAGCAAGAGGGCAGTATATGCTGCGGGTGAGGGCTTTAGCCCTCAGTGACCTTATTTTTTTGATTTGAGGCCATTTCGGGGCCTGTTTTGGAGGCGGAAGTTTTCTGCACGCACTTAGGAAAAGGCCCAGTTTTATGCTGTGCGACCACTGTTCTAAAGGTTGGTGAAAAGTTACCACAGAAATTGTATCGTATGCTTATGTGCAGAGACATTGGGAGTTACAGAATCATCCTTGGTTCCTGTTTATGCAAAATCGTCACTAGGAAGTGACTGTGTGGTCAAGTACCACTTTCCCCAGTTTTGCAGATTTGCTCTTGTGAGGGTGAAGCTGTGTTTTTTACAGTGACAGAATTTTTTGCAGTGTTCTGTAATGGCGTCTGATTCTCTTTCACAGATTGTAACTGAAAAGCTTGACAAGAAAAACTTCAAAGCATGGAAATTTAGAATGACGAATTTCCTTATGGGAAAAGGATATTGGGAATTTGTTGCAGGAAATGAAGAAGAACCAGTTCTTCTTGATGTTCCCAATCAACAGCAAATGCAGGCATTTAAAGCATGGCATGAGAGAGCCAGAAAAGTTATGTACTAGCTGTCTATCAGCATTTCAGACTCTATTGATTGTGCATATTCAAGATGCAAGTACACCAAAGGAGGCATGGGATACTTTGTCAAAAATGTATAGCACAAATACGCAAGCCACGAAAATGCAGCTCAAGCAAGAGTTGCATAATGTGCAAAGAGAAAATATGAGCATCAATGACTACCACATGAAGGTGAAGAAGATTGCAAATGCACTTGCTTCCATTGGGTCGCCAGTGGAAGATGATGATTTAGTTTTTGTGACCTTGAATGGTCTAGGAAAGGATTATGCACAGTTTCGAACATCCATTTCCGTCCATGAAAGATTTCCTGATTTTGAGGAGTTGATTGCTCTTCTAATTTCTGAGGAGTAGAGAAATGGTGGTGCATCTTCTTCAGGAGGAACTTCTAAAGAAGCTGTCTTCTACTCAAATCCTGGAAGAGGTAGAGGCAGAGGTAGAGGAGGCCGATCTAGAGGCCGTGGTAGAAATTAGAATATGCAGCAAACTCAAGAAAACCAGTCCTATGGAGGAGGACGTGGTAACTCTAGAGGCAGGGGGAGCCAAAGAGGTCGTGGTGGATGGCAAAGAGGCCAAAATGCAAACAGCAATGTTGAATGCTACTACTGTGGTAAAATGGGTCATATAGCTAAGGACTGCTATAAAAAGTAAAATGACATCATGAATGGAAAATTGCAACAAGGGAATTATGCATCTTCTAGTCGATAGGGTGATGACAAAAATGAGCATTTGTTTATGGTGCAGCACATAACCAATTCTGTGACAAGTGTAGAAGAAAGAAACGATGTGTGGTATGTTGACTCAGGTGCATCAAACCACATGACAGGTCATGCAAAATGGATGCAGGATGCAAGGAAAATAGAAAAACCAGGATTTGTGGAGACTGGTGATGATACTGCACATCCTATTGTGCAGATTGGAAAAATTCATTTGTCTATGTAGGATGGGAAAAAGAAATACCTATTCGATGTATTTCATGTTCCGAATATCACCAAGAACCTAGTTTCTGTTGGTCAAATGGTTGTGCAGGGCTTGCAGATCAAATTTAACTCTCATGGATGCTTTGTTGAGGATATGAAAAATAAAGGTCGCTTGATAGCAAAAGGAAAGAAGAAGGGCAGAATGTTTACGTTGGATGCAGACATGTCTGAATTGAGTGCAGCAATGTTTGCACATGGGACCAGTATAGTTGCAGATATTGATATCTGGCATAAACGCATTGGTCATGTTAATGTACAGTGACTTAAATCAATGCAGACACAAAATATTGTTGCAAGATTGCCTAAATTCAAGGTTGCAGAAATGCATAAGGTATGTGAAGCCTGCCAATTTGGAAAACAGGCAAGGAAACCATTTCCTAGACATGTTCAAGAGAGTAAGAAGCCATTGGAATTAATCCACTCTGATGTGTGGACTACTAAAGCTGCATCTCTTGGAGGCTTCATTATTTTGTCACTTTTATTGATGACTATAGCAGAAAAGTTTGGGTGTATTTTATGAAAAAGAAAAGTGAAGTTTTTGGGCATTTCAAAACTCTTAAAGCTATGGTTGAAAAAGAAACAGGCCTGCAAATAAAATGCCTAAGGTCAGATGGAGGGGGAGAGTACCTCTCAAATGAGTTTGCAAGGTTCTTGCAGGAGCATGGCATAAAGCAGCAATATTCATGTAGTCATACCCCACAACAAAATGGAATTGTAGAAAGAAAAAACAGGCATATTGGAGAGGTATCTCGTGCCATGCTCAATGAAAAAGACCTGCCAGATTTTTATTGGGCTGAGGCAGTTGCTACAGCAGTCTACATAATGAACAGGACTCCCACTGCAGCAATACATGGGATGACTCCAGAGGAGAGGTATACTGGTAGGAAACCAGATATTTCTCATTTGAAAATTTTTGGTTGCATTGCCTATGTTCATGTGCCAGATGAGTTGAGATCCAAGTTGGATCCAAAAGCTGAGAAGTGCATCTTTATTGGTTACTCTCTGCAGAGCAAAAAGGGTATAGATGCTATAACCCTTCTACTCGTAAGTTTACAGTGAGCAGAGATGTTGTTTTTGATGAGATGAGTAGCAGGTATAAACCAGTAAATGTGATTGATGATGTAGATGCACAAAATGGTAATGCTGCACAGAATTCACAGCAGCAATCACAAAATATTAGTGGACCTGGAGCATCTTCTAGCAGTGGTTCACATTCTTCGCCATGGACAGGCAGATTGAGATCAGGAGAATCTTCTCAAAGCAATGCAGATAGTGGTATGCAGGTATCACGAAAAGGAAAAGAGAAGGTAGATCAGCCCATGTTTGATGTGAATGCAGGTCACTCTTATGTGGATGGTGAATCCAGTGGCTCAGAACAGAGCATTGATGATGAGTCGGGTATTCCTTCTATTGTTACACCTGGAGTAAGGAAGACCAGGGATGTTTTGAGAGCACCTGGGAGTGAACCTACTTTGCGCAGGTCTACCAGAGCTAGGTATCCTGTGGATAGGCTGAAATATGATGGATTTACAGCCATTCACTATGCATATATGGTCAAAGTGATACAGGAACCAGAACCCACTTCTTTTGAGCAAGCCATGGGAAAAGAAAAATGGGAGAAAGCCATGGATGAAGAAATGGATGCCTTGGAAGCAAATGCTACATGGGAATTGGTACCTTTGCCTAAAGGTAAGAATGCAATTGGCTGTAAGTGGGTTTATAAGGTGAAGCACAATGCAGATGGTTCTGTGAACAGATGCAAGGCAAGATTCGTAGTTAAGGGGTATGCACAAACATATGGCATTGATTATGAAGAAACATTCAGTCCAATTGCAAGGATGGCAACCGTAAGAGCAGTCATTGCTATGGCTGCATCAAAGGAATGGTCTTTACATCAGATGGATGTAAAGAATGCCTTCTTGCATGGTGATTTGCAAGAAGAGGTATATATGGAGCAGCCACCAGGTTATGTGCATGCTGTTCATCCTGAGTTTGTTTGTAGGTTGAAGAAAGCATTGTATGGCTTGAAGCAAGCACCTAGAGCATTGTCTGACAAGATAGGACAGTATCTTGTCACTATTGGCTTTCAGATTTCCAAGGCAGATTTCTTACTTTATGTGAGAAAAACAAAGAAATGTATTATGCTACTTGTCATTTATGTTGATGATTTGATTATCACAGGTGATAGTGATGAAGATATCCTTCATGTGAAAATGCTATTGAAGCAGAAGTTTGAGATGAAGGATTTGGGAGAGTTGCGTTATTTCTTGGGCATTGAGGTGATTAGATCACCAAGTGGGATACAGCTCTTGCAGAGGCAGTATGGATTGGACATGCTGTCCAAATATGGGATGACAGGCTGTAAGCCTATTTCAGTTCCTTTGGAGTAGAATGTGAAGCTGAGCGCAGATGCAGGTGAGCTTCTGGAAGATCCTACTATGTACAGACGCATAGTAGGAAGTTTGATTTATATGACTATTACCAGGCCAAATTTGAGCTATGCTGTTGGATTGGTAAGTCAGTTTATGCAGGCTCCAAGGAAACCACATTTGGATGCGGCCAGACGCATACTCAGATATGTGAAGTCCACATTGCAGTATGGACTATTTTATGAGATTAGGGTTCAGATACAATTGCATGGATACACTGATGCTGATTGGGCTGGTAGTATTTCTGATAGACGATCTACCAGTGGATATGTGTTCTCTTTTGGGAGTGCTGTAGTCACTTGGAGCAGCAAGAAACAGCCTACAGTTGCCTTGTCGAGCACAGAGGCTGAGTACAGGGGTGCTGCAATGGCTGCATGTGAGGTAGCTTGGTTGCATAAGCTACTTTATGATATGCATCAGCCTACATATGACCAGTTGTCATTTATTGTAACAACATGAGTAGTATACACTTGGCAAATAACCTAGTCTATCATGCTAGAACAAAGCACATTGAGGTGCATTATCACTATGTGCAGGAGAGGGTTCTACTAGGTCTTATTGATCTAGTTTATATCAGCACAGAGTATCAGGTAGCTGACATATTCACGAAGGCATTGGGCACAGAGAAGCTGCGCAAGTTTAGAGACCTGCTTGGTGTGCACGAATTGGGATTGAGCTTGAGGGGGAGTGTTGAGATATAGAGCTCCACTCGTGATATGCCAGGGTGACCGTTGTGCATTTATGTCACCGACTTGTCAATTGCAGATGCGATTGGTACACCGCCCATGAATAATAGCTAGATGACAGCTATCCTTATCTACTCTAGTTCATGGCTCAATTAGTATGCCACCTTAGTTAGTTGAGTTTGGTTTGAGACCCATATATAGGGTTCTTCTATTTCTATGTACTAGAGTTCTTTTGGCTTACACAACTAAGAAGAGGAAAACTGTTTTTAGCCTCCATCTCTGTGTGTATTCCCCCATTGTGCAAGAAAGAAAGCTACAAGTGAGACTCCTTCCTTCTCTCCCACAATCTTGACAAGGATTTCCATCCATGGCATGTACTTATAAAATACAAAATGATGGAGAGAGGGTATTGGCCTCTTATTCAAGGTAGTAGAGCTGTAAACTCTGCAAATATGATTGATATAGAGGATGACCAACGTGCTCAAGCAATCATAATGCTACACTTAGATGAATCCCTGATTCATCATGTTGATCAACTAAACACTGCTAAAGAAAAATGGGATGAGCTTGAAAAGCTCTATGGAGCCACTGGCAAAAATACTAAAATCTTCCTTAAAATTGAATTCTTTAGCTTGGAATATCGTTCAGGAGAAGATTTGGGAAAATTCATTTCTCGTATGAAGGGACTTATGGCACAGTTTGCTTCTGTACAAGCTCCAATACTTGAAGAAGATGCTATTGCTATTCTCCTAAAAGCTGTAAAACAGGTGTTTCCTACTCTTGTAACCACTCTCACCAACATTCTAGATCCTACTTTGGCAAGTACCATTCAATCCTATTTGGATGAAGAAAAGAGGAACCACAAAGAAAGCAACAACAGTCAGGCAACTTCAAATTCCCGTGAACAAGTATTGGTTCATACAGTTCTAACTAAATGTTCTTTCTGTAAGAAAAAAGGACATCTTGTAAACAACTGCTAGAAGAAGTATCCAGAGAAGATGAAATGTAACAAAGGCAAGAAGACAGGGCATATCACTAGTAAATGCCCTAACACTCCTGAAATACCCAAAGAATTGGTGGCCAACTATGTCTCCAATTCATCTGAAGATCGACTGTTTTGACTATTTAAATCATCTACCTAAAACAACCTTGTAATCGTGATTTATAAAGACATCCCAAAAAGGGGAGGAATCTCTTACATGCCTTGTAATCCAATGCCACCCTGGCATTGAGGGGGGGTGTTAGAAGATGGGCATAGAAACCCACTGTAAGCAAGGGAGTATAAGGGCAGATGAGTGTGAATAGCCCTAGGGGCAGGGGAACCCTAACCCTAGCTGGCAAAGGGCTATATAAATAGCCTATGGGTCACTATCAATGTGTAAGAGAGTGTACCCAAGTTGTACTCTAAGCAACTTAGTAAGCAAGATTTCATTCTTGTACTTTGAGCTCTCTTCTCCCTCTTGTGCACACATTCTACTGCTGCAAACTCTGATTCTCAACACATAGTGTACTAGTGCATTACCAAGTGCACAATGCATAGTACATGGTGCACAACGCGTCTTGCACACATGTACCTCACACTTGACCCACCTTGTACATACACTATTCCATCACCTATTCACACTCACCTCACTTTACCCTAGTGTACTACATTGTGCACTAACCCATCACCTCAATATGTGCACAATACAAAGTGTATGTACACAATGCACTATACCTAGTCACATAAGCTCAAGCATTGTCCATCGTAGACCATCTATTGTAAATCCATGAAATCAAGTTTTGTATATCTATCCATCTACTTTCACACCTATTTTGAGAAGTGTTTAGTGATTTACATGTTTTTGTTTAGGCCGATTGCATGTTTTTAATATTTCTTGTACAACATCATGATGATTAATATGATGTTGCATCTCCTCATCCTTTTTTTTTCATTAGAAAAATCAGTTTAACATTACTAACATTGCCTTCATGCACTGTAGTGTCTTTTTTAAGGAGGTAACTTCTTTATGTCATCAGTTGCTGAATTGTAGCATCTCTTTGCTACTGTAATCACCATTGCACCATGTTGGCCACCACCATCTTTGCTTTTGGATCCTCAAAAGTGCTCTCCAAAGCCATTGATTTGATGGCTCTTCCACATAAGCTCATGCCAAAAATGTGTCTCACTAGCTCCTTCTCAACAATGATGTTATTGCTCACATTTGGGGTGATACTAGAGATGTAGAGCACATTCAAAGAGCTTTGAGAATTGTGAGTTAGGCTCAAGGGGGTCACTCACGAATATATGTATGTATAACGTGAGTTCAAAATAAGGGATTTTTAAAACACCATTTGTATACATTTTTAACATACGTAAGCGTGTCATATAAAAGGGCTATTTATAGATTGAATAAAAAAGGATTGTGTTTTATTCAAGAAAAATTCACCGCTTAGGATATTTATAAATAGGCCATGAATGCACGTTATATAGAGGATATATACATATAGTGAACCCCTCGAGGAGTTAGGCATGAGCAATAGGGGTGAAGTTGGTGTGGACAATAGCAATATATCGAGGGGATATGCCCTATGTATTGAGCCAATATGACATCTCTTCCAAATGGATGGATTTGTGGAATGCAGAGGGAGAATGCTAAAAGAAGCTGCAATTTTCAAAGAAACACACAAAAAAACATTTTATTTGACTATACACAAAGAGAAATTAGTTTTTTGAGGAAAAAGGGACCTTATGGGAGAGGAGGGGGATTTTTTAATTTTCGCCTATGACTTTTGGATACCTCGTGGGATCCACCTAACATGGGGCCCATGCTGTTAACGATAAAAGTTAGGGTAGAAGGGGGTAAAGTGGAGTAGGGGGACAACCTACTTTTGGTGGGCCCAAGGGAAAAAAAGAGTGGATAAAATGTGCACACCACCCCCTCTCCCATTGTTCCACCTCAAATATCTTGTCATTATGAGACTTCTTAACTCTTAAGCTAAAGGTTCCCTTTTTAGTCCATATTCCCCCTAATGGCATAAAGGCTTATGAATACTAGATCTTTCACTACTTAAGTTAAGAGGTGCTTTGATATAAAGGACATTTTGTCTTTGGTTTCATGTAATATATGTATTATAATAAGGAGAGCCCCTTATATACAAGATTTAGATATCCAAAATGAGTTTCTTTTGGTAGAGCTAATTGAAATACCTATGGCATGTGAGCCATAATGATCGATGAACATATTAAGGATTACATTAGCTAATAGACATACAAAAGTATAGATCATGATGAAGGGATATATTTGGTGCATATAGACCAACCACAACAATTCATTACTAAAAACCAACTTTGTGAGCAGCACATTTACCTACTAGGTCTTACTCTCAACATTCAATAGTAGTTAGTGTACCTAGATAGCTAGAGACAAGTCCTAAAGGGGATTGGTACATTGTCAACTTGGTTATACACATGTGAAGAGTCATTAGTACACTAGATCCTTATTTGGAGGGCCCATTGTGGTGTGATTTTTTGTGCCAAAATTCTTGGGAGAAGTGTATAGTGGGGTGGATCCCCTCTATATATGTTTGGGGGGGGGTTTTGGGTTATAGGCTCCCCCCCTGACAAAAAAAAAAAGGATCAAAGGGCCATTATAGCTAAATACCAAGTAGAATTCATGGACTTATCAAATATACATTCATTGGTTAGTTTTGGTTGCATGCTTAAAGAACATACATGCATCATTATATTTAGTGTGTCACTTTGTGGCTCATTTTCAACCACACTTTTTATAAACACCACCCTTTGTCTTTCTTATTTCTTGTGTGCTATTGGAGCTTCCTAACAAAAGCATATGGCTATGAAGCATCACATTTATATTATAATCATTGTAGAGGCGGAGCAAAAGCTCAACCGCCAAGACCCACGGACAGCTTATTGTTCAAGCGTTCCAAGCCGAGCACTAATGGCTACCTCTCACATAGCCGATGTGCTATCTCTCTCTATGAGTGTAGTGATCTTACCTCCATACCTGATTGAGTTGCCTCCCACACTTTGGTAGCTCCACCATCCAAGTGCAAGCTTCAAGCAAGCTCGATCCTCAAGCTCCACGCTCCAAGCTCCATTGTCGCAAGCAAGAGAAGAGAAGAGAAGAGAAGAGAAGAGAAGAGAAGAAGAGAGGAGAAGATGGAGAGCTTCACCACCATGGTCTCTCACCCTCACACACTCACTCTCTCACACTCTCTGTAATATTTCCACGCAATAAAAGTTAGTTGATTAGTTCGAAAGTTAGTTAGTCAATTAATAAGTTAGTAAGATTACTAACTAAAGACCAACTAAGGTAAAAAAAACTAACTAATGTTAATAGCTAATAATTTTTATTTAATTAAAAATATATATTTAAAAAAACGAGATTTGTAAATCCCATATCTTTCTCAGATTGACAAGGACCGTAGCCACCCTTCACGAAAGTTACAATGTGAACGAGATTTATGAGCCATATTAATCACTAGTATTAATGTGTATAGTTTGGGTGGTCCAAAAATATTAGATTTTCAGGGAAAAAACTAGTATATTTTAGATATTATCCTAAAAAGATAGAACTAGATGTCATTTAAAAGAAAAGACAAGTGATGTTTTAGTTAGTTTTGGAGATTTTATAAAAAGAAAAAAATAAAGATAAGTGATTGGCAAAATCGTGTGCATCGCGATCGCAATCTACAAGCAGTAGACATCACTTCGAACAAGGAGAGAAAGAAGGAGTGATCTGAAAGCTTTCTTAACAAGTGTCTTGCGGTTGAGCCAATGCAACCATCATATTTATGATCTGAGCATCAGATCACTGATTCTTCCAAGAGCCCCTCCACTCTTGTTCTCAGTCTCATCCCCTCCTCTTTAATTCATTCTAAATAAGAGGCATGGGGGAGGCACAAGGGAGCATAAGGAGATCCCGAGAGGCTTCGAGAGAGAGGTAGAGAGAAGGATACCCCTCCAAGAGATTGTGAGAGAGAGCTTGAGAGAGAGAGAGAGAGAGAGAGAGAGAGAGAGAGAGAGAGAGAGAGAGAGAGAGAGAGAGAGAGAGAGAGAGAGAGAAGAGTTACCCCGAGAGGCTGCACAATTCCCTCTATCTCGATCCTCGACATAACAATCTTCTCTTATACTCTCTCATCTCAAATCTATTCCACCTTCTTACTCTCTTGAGTCTACTTGCAGACAATGGCCTCCAAGCGAAGAATGTCGCGTGCGGATGGCAATCCTACAACTAGCAACGAAGCTTTGGGCGAAGGCATAATTGTCAATTCAACTACGGTTCCAGTCGTAAGTAATGTATTTATAAATTGATAGATGCTTGCTTTGATTCTTGCATGAGATACCTTAGGCTCTGTACTTTGTTGTGCTAAAATAAGTCATTGAAAAGGATAAATCGCATCTCAAATATTCAAATATGAAGTTTGTCAAGTGCTTGTATCAAGGGGAGTTGAATTGCACCTAGTTGAATTGCACCTAGTTGCTATGCGATGAATCCATGCATAGCATAAGCAGCATATGGGACTCTAAAGTATTGAGCATTGATGAGTCTTTGATTAATCTTTACCGAGAACAATATTGTTTAAGGTTCGCAAATGCACATAGAAGATAAATACATGGGAGAGATTATGTGAACTTTACATCAATGACATGCGACTCCTTGCCTTAGAAGAAAGGAAGATAAAGCCAAGATAAAATGATGCATAGTAGGGAAAGAGTAAAAGATAAATGTCACTTAGAGAAGAGGCATAAATGCTCTTGCTAGATTGATTAATTCGCATTGGAATGATAGGACTTACGTTGTGTATAGTATTTGAACATTTAGCATATGCCTTAGCCGAAAGAAGGGAATGTTAGGTAAATTTTACTCTTTGGTCCTAAGGGGGAGAGCATATATACGATAAAATTGTTATTGCTTCTATTCTTGTATTGTTTGGGAAAAATACAATTAGTTTTGTTGGTTGATTGAACAACACCCTAAATGTTTTTCTTTCAATCAATTGATTGTTGCATTGTGATTTGGATAAATATTCCAAGGCTTTTGTTGATGGCATATGCATTGCAGGGGTCTTTAATGACAAGTTGCCATGGGAATAAAGGAATGTTTTCCTAAAAGATGATATTAGGATTGATTGCCTTGATTATGCTTGATTCTTAATTGGTTAGTTAAGGAAGGATATTTTCACAAGTGGGTCATCTCCAACATCACACCATGGATTACCCCAAGAGGGCACTACTCGATTCATCGACTGAAGGTCGAGTGGTGAAAAGGCCAACCACGGAAAGTGTGTTTCACTACTAGGTCGCTCGGGGTCAATGAAGCTCTGGACATCCCTTTGCCGAGTCCAGAACGGAGTTGTAGACTGCCGTGAGCCCAACATCTAGAGGCGTTGGAAGATCCTATTCTAGATAAATGATGAAAATTTTGGTGCCATGTGATTTGGACCAGGTACTTCTGTTGGACAGAAGGGATACATAATACTTCTATATGGACAGGAGACAAAGATTAACTTGAAGATAAGTTAAGGAACTTGTTTGTCAATATAACTTCTTGTTTTGTTTTCGTGTCTGTGCTATAAATTACGCGAACGAACCTTGTGCCCTAAAAGGCTTAATTAATGAAGCTGATTTTAAATGTCGCACATAAATGTTGTATGACCTAATTAGAAAGCTAAAGCTATCAAGGGAAGTGGGTGGATGGAATCCCCGACGAGTCCGTCCTATGCCAGGGTGGTCCTAGAGAACTGGGAGGATTTTCACAAGGATTTATCACCATTCGACTTCAAGTATTGTTAAGTTAGAACTCGATTCATGCTGTTTTAGGGGACCAAAATGGGACTATGCCCTATGAACAGAGAGGTTGAGCATGCATCCCTCTCGTTTTCCATTCTCTTTGAACCAAGTGTGGTATGGATCTGCTGCGAACATTCCGTTGTGAGGTGGACTCGGGAAACCCTAGGCAACAAACCCCATGACATTCCATGGGAGTTTCGGGCGGCGTTGCTTAGACTCGTCTCCCGATGGACCGCTAAAAGCGTGCTGGGATTGCCAATAGGCGGGCACGTTTCACTCTCACACTCCTCTCTCAAGAACAAGCTGAAGCAAGCAAGAACAAGAAGAAGAGGAAGAAGAAAAGAGCTACTTTTGGCCACACAAGAATGAGCTTCTCATTCACTTTTCAACTTTATATTCAAAACCCTAAATCCCTTTTGGGTGGTCATCCCCTTGTCCCCTTTTTTACATGGCCGGCCATGACCTAGGCCCTTTTTTCCATTGTCCTCCTATCTTCCTAGCTTCCTTCCCACCACCCATTTACCTTTACAATTTGCACAAGTGAGAGCGCGGCGCTCTTAAAATAAATCATGGTGCACCTTGCGCACTTTTACAAAAGTATTGACTTGTACTTTTTCTTTTGCGCCTTTCTCCTTGATTTAGGACTATTTTGCACTTCTTGTGTTTCTAGATTCTTCTCTGGCGTGCCTTCGTCTTCCATTTCACTTTCTTCTTAGCCTTGTCTTCTGCTTTAGATTTTCCAAATTTTTCATCTTGCTCGTTTGACGGTTAACAATCATCTACAATAATAATCTATCTATTGTAAACATATGCAGTAATTGAAGTTTTTTATTCTCCATATTCTTTGGTCTTCATTTTCTTATAAATGCCATATACTCTGCTAGATTCTGTTTTCTTTCATGGAGTTGAAATTGCAATAGTAAAAACCTAAGATATATTTGTTACCCTAAACATAAGAGAAGGTTATAAAAAATGATAGAGTATCAAATTATTTGTCCAAGCTTTACTTAAATTTCTAATGTTAAATATCCTTATTATAACCATAATAGACGAGGACATGCAATGGTAGGTCTATCTTAAGGCTATATTTAGGTCTTTCATACGATGGTGGATCTATCAATTGATCATATACTTGCTATCACATGCTTTATCCTCAAGTCAATTGCTATCACAGTGTTGCAAGTGGAGTTATGCTGAGTCATTTTCTTCATCAATATAGATCTAGCCATTGTGCTTGTTTATCGATGAGATGTGGAAAATGGAGCATTAGATTCAAGCTAATAATTTTGGATCAAGGCAATTTCTATAGTTTCTTAAGGAGAACTTGAGAGAAATCCATAAGTATGGGAGCACTTCTATAATGGTGGGATTGGGGGGAGATTATGGCTATTTTTCTTACAAAAGATGAGATGAGGACCTTCTTTCAATCTATATTTCATAATGATTTCTAACCTCTTTTTTTGTCTTTAAAAAAGGGGGAAGATAAGGTCGACAAGTCCTAGAAAGTATGGTGAAGATTTTTTTTCACATAATGAAAAAGATGTAGCTTATTAGTCCTAAAAAATATTGTTCCAAATTTTAAAGTCATACATGATGTATACTTTTTGTATGTTTGCTCCATTAAAAATCCTTAAGTCTATTTACATCACACCTTTGATTCATGGGACATTATAGTTAAGAGAAAAAAATGTGAATCAAAATAGTGATGTGTTTATACAAACCTAAACTTGCATGGCAAGGGTTGTATTTTCCATATAGTGCATAGGTGTCCTATAGAGGGACCTATCCACATGCAGATAAAGTCTCTTGTATGCATACCAATCTGAAGTAGAGTGTCAAGATTGTGGGAGAGAAGGAAGGAGTCTCGCTTGAAGCTTTCTTGCTTGCACAATGGGGGAAGACACACAAGGGTGGAGGCTGAAAATAGTTTTCCTCTTCTTAGTTGTGTAAGCCAAAAAGAACTCAAGTACAAAGAAATAGAAGAACCCTAGATATAGGTCTCAAACCAAACTCAACTAACTAAGGTGGCATACTAACTGAGCCACGAACTAGAGTAGATAAGGATAGTTATCATGTAGCTATTATTCAGGGGCGGTGTACCAACCGCATCTGCAATTGACAAGTCGGTGACATAAATACACAACGGTCACCCTGGCGTATCACGAGTGGAGCTCGATATCTCAACATAGAGCACAAATTTTTTGCAAATAAAAGTGGAGTCCCACAAGTATTTAACCAAGTAAGAGGTAACTAATCTCAATATGCAAGCATTCTCATAACCATTTTTACAAAAAGCATTAAAAGCCTTTCAAATAGTAGTTGCTAGTTCTCAATTAGAGTTGGTTGCGTAGATGTAGGCAAAAATTTGGGCGAGAATGACTTTCTACGACCAATTAGAGGGTTTGTCTCAACTTTGATGGAGGAACTCAGTGCATGGCAAAGGGAGAAGCTCTTGCTTATCAAAATATCGATTGTTGCCAATTCCTCTTCTTCTCAAAGTAAGAGAAATTTTGAACATGCTTTTTACTCTACTAGTAGAGGTAGAGATTGTGGCCAAGGCTAGGGTAGTGATCATGGTCAAATTTATGGTACACATTAAAATACAAGAGGACTATCCCAAAGAAGGGGGAGCTAAAGAGGGAAAGTTGTAAGTTTTAGCTAACACAAAAAATTTAATTATAGTAGGAGATCTTGGCACTATGGTTAGAAAATCCACATTTCTAATAACTCCTTCAAAAAGAAGGGTGGAATTAGGAATGGAAAAAAGTAGCAAGGTAGTTATGCTTTGAATAGAAAAAATAGTGATGATAGAAGTGAGAAACTCTTTGTTATGCATCATTTTATGAATATTATGACTATTGATGGTTTATCTAAGAATGATGTATGGTATGTAGACTTAGGTGCTTCTAACTACATGCCTTTTCATGGAGAGTGGTTTCGCTATATGTGCAATCTAGAGTCTTGAGGTTATGTGGAGATAGGGGATGATACAACCCACACCATTACTCATGTTGGAAATGCTTTCTTGAGGATGTAAGATCGTTGTGCTCCATTAGAATGAACTTGGAGCATCAAAACTAAGAGAAAAAAATTCTTTGTACACAAAATAAGCATAATTTATAATGAGATCCATCACCTACAGATAGGTAGCCTCCTGAGTGAATACCAATCTTTATGGATGTATTATTCATAGCAAAAGGCAAACAATAAACTTGCATACTTTTCATAATAGGAGCAGAGGAGCAAGATCTAGATTACCTTGAAATTTTTTTGGCTCAAACAAAAATGAAGTTGGAGCATCAAAATCAGGAAAAATGAAATTACTTTGCATAGTAAATAAGGATAGTTCATAAAGAGATCCCTAACCTATAAATAGATGGCCCCCTCAATGAATCCAAAAAGCATTATCAATAATTCCACTTTTAGATCCTCGTCCAATCACGTCCACAAATGGACAACTGGTCCATGATTCATAATGTCAAATTTTACTAGAGTTCTCATTATGCTCAAGAAGAAAAATACCAAATATGTGGTCCCTTCACATCATGTATCTAAAATGAACGTCCACCTCCACTTCTTCATATGCCCTTTAAATATTCCATTCACTAGTGCATGGTTCCCATCTCATTGAACAATAGCCAAAATAAAACTCTCAAGTCTTTGATTTGCATTTTATGCGTCGAGGAAGGGCAAGCATAAAATTTAAATCAGTTTTCTTAAGGGAAGGTTGATGCATCATCATATGTTGATTTTTGTCCATCCCAAGCACACGAATGTAGACATAATACATGTGCTTGTAGGCCATGAAGGGTTTACTTTCCAACTCTCTCTTTTGAAAGTCAGGACATGTGCAGAAGTGCTCAAGATTGACATGCACCTCATATAAATGCTCTAACATAACATAAAATATAACTTTTTCATTTTTCGCCACTACTTTCTCTTCCATGAAAACTACATCCAATGCCTCAGCCATGCAGTTTTTCTTTCTGCATCCTTAGAAATACCATGTCTCCATTTTTTGCTTTGCTTGCCACTTGAAGAGGTAAGTGGTCCTGTCCCATGGGTTTTAGTATTTTCGAGGGTAAGTGGAATACCATCATGCTTGAATGCAAAACCTCCTTTTATAAGAATTGAAATCTCCTCTGCAGAAGCATTGGTGCCCTTGTCAATAGACCAAATCCTTGGTTGCAACGGCACATGCTTAACTTGTTTATCAACATCCCATGAGTGTGTCTGTGTGTGTGTGCGCGTGCGCGTGCGCTTGCATGCATGCATGCAATCTCTATTCTCCTTTGCAGCTCCAATAGGATATACTCCACAACAAAATGGAGTTGCTTTTTTAAAAAAAAGTATAATATATAGTTTCCTTTGTCAATTATGTCTAGAAAAAACTTGCCTCACTTTTATTGGGTTTTCCTATTGATATACACATTATAAATAGGAGACCCATAGCTACTTACTAAGCAGAAGTATATAAGTAAAAATCCAAATGTGTGCCATCTAAAAGCGGTTGATTATATTTCTCATGTACATATTCTTGATTAATTGTACAACAAATTGGATCTTGAAGCTTAAAAATATGCATTGTGAAATATTATATTGATCAAAAGGGATTTAGAAGCTATAACCCTGTCACGTGTAGTTTGAGAGCTAGCAAGGCTATTATCTTTGATAACATGAGTAGCTGGATGGCAATGTGTGAGATACAATTGAGATTGATGTATATGAGAGTGCATTTGTGCAAAAATAGGTTAATTGTCACAAACATTGTGGGCCACAAGAGTATCCTATTTATGGGTCTATTGATAGACCTTGGAATGGTATATGTATATTGTGATTACAAGTCACTCCATTAAGAACGTCTCAGGTGTAGAGAAAATGTTAGGAGAAGGTTGTGGACTTTCCCTTTATGGCTAATGTAATCACAAGTTTCTCTCATTTTTTATGTAAATTTAGATGGCTTTGAGCAGAGCTTGGATGAAGAGTTTGAGATTTTCACCTAAGGATACCTACTATAAGGAAGTTGGCAAGATAATCCTTATTAATCCTTTCATCATAGAATAACAAACTATTAGTCTAAAATTGAAAGAAACACAAATTGAATCTAAACAAAAATAAAGAGAAGAGGGAAGAGAAATAGAGAAAGCATGCATTATACAATATTGGGTGCAATCTTGCCCCATGCAAGGGTGAGCACCTCCCCCATGTATTATAAAATTGAAATAAGTTTTTGTGTTCAAAATGCATCGAAGACATCTTTTTGTTTTCGTGATTTTCTTGTTCTTACATGGCTTTCTTTTGGAAAATAAATCTAACACACCCTATTCTAAATAGCTTTACAATCAATTTTTTCAAAAAAAACTTCTTACAAATATATTCAAAATAAATCAATTGTGCATGTGTGCATGCAAAGTCATTGCACTCATGAGGACTTACAAAAACATAATATTTTCATAGTGTAGCATATAATTTCCATGCATTAAGATATGCATCCCAAAATAAAAATTCCACATAACTCTTAATAATATACTTATCTACAATATTGATATAATATTCTCTAGCTCATGGGTGAGCACCTCCCCCATGTATGTATTTATATAATTGAATTAAACTTTTGTGCTCAAAGCACATTGAAGGCATCTTTTTGTGTTCTTGCTTTTCCTTTTCTTGTACGATGTGATTTAGGGAAAATAAATCAAACACACATTATTCTAAATAGCTTTACAACCAAGTATAATATTTTAACCATTATAAAGAATGCGTCCAAAATGAATCAATTGTACATGTTCACATGCAAAGTCCTTGCACTTATGAGTGTCTACAAAAATACAAAATTTTCACATTGTATATCATATAATTTCCATGCATTAAGATGTGTATTCCAAAATAATAATCATGGATAACTCTGCCTTATAATCACGAGTGCATCTTATGCGATAAGTGTCAAGGAGTGGATTGGAGAGGGAGAAAGAGAAGAGAGAGACTATAGAAGTGAGAGAAGATGAGGCACAAAAGAGAGAAAGAGAGTGACAAGGAGAAAGAAAAACTTGAAAAGGAGAGAGAAAGACAGAAAGAGAGAGAAGGCAGCCATGAAAGTTGAGAAAGAGAGAAGATGAAGGAGACTTGTATTATAATAATGATGATGAAGACAATCAAGTCCCTTACACCCTTTATGTCGGCCAGTGTAATTTGTATTCTATCCCCATTATTTTATTTCCCCCTCTCTTACATTCTATCCCCACCCAAAGGTTTTTTTCCTCAAAAACAAGTTGGGGTACTTATTATAAAAGACAAGGTAGGGGCAGACCAGAGTACTACTTTGCTGCTACTGCTGCTGTAGACATTACAAGGGGTATCCAATGGAAATAAGGAGTAATTGTTGATGTATAAAGGGTCATTGATCAAGTATGATATATGGGTATGATTGGGGAATGATAAAATTTAAATCTTGATCCATATTCTCTAAGAAAATGAAGACTGTAGGTAGTGGACAACATGGTGACAACATGCTGTCTACTATAAGACCCTGCTGTTGTAGTAAATCTGAGATAACTTTCTATAGAGAACTCTGATCAAGGGGTTTGATACATAGAAACCGAGTTGTTAATGAGTAATTTCATGCTATGTATGGCACTCAATGTTGTCTAGAAATCTGAATAAAATTGTGGGAGCTTTCGTTCTACCGCCAAGACCCACGGACCGCTTATTGCTTCAAGCATTCCAAGCCGAGCACTAATGGCTACCTCTCACATAGCTGACGTGCCATCCATATCTATGGGTGTAGTGAGCTTAGCTCCATGCCGATCGAGTTACCTCCTCTCCCGCGCACTCTGGTAGCTCCATGATCCAAGTGCAAGCTTCAAGCAAGCTCCATCCTCAAGCTCCACGCTCCAAGCTCCATTGCCACAAGCAAGAGAAGAGAAGAGAAGAGAAGAGAAGAGAAGAGAAGAGAAGAGAAGAGAAGAGAAGAGAAGAGAAGAGAAGAGAAGAGAAGAGAAAGAGAAAGAGAAAGAAGAGAAGATGGAGAGCTTCTCCTCCCCGGTCCCTCACCCTCACACTCTCACACTTCCTCTCTCAAGCACAAGCTCAAGCAAGAAATAACAAGAAGAAGAAGAAGAGGAGAATCACTTTTGGCCACACACAAGAATGAGCCTCTCATTCATTTTTCAACTTTATATAAAAAACCCTAAATCCCTTTTTGGGCGATCCCGTTATCCCCTTTTTTACATTTTCGGTCGTGGCCTAGGCCCTTTTTCCCATTGTCCTTCTATCTTCCTAGCTTCCTTCCTACTACTGGCCATCTACCTTTACAAATTGCACGAGTGAGAGCCCGATGCTCTTTTAAGTTAAATCATGATGTGCTTGTGCTCTTTTACAAAAGTATTTACTTGCACTTTTTCTTATGCGCCTTTTTCCTTTATTTAGGACTTTTCTGTACTTCTTATGTTTCCATTTTTTTCTGGGCGCGCCTTCGTCTTCCATTTCACTTTTGCCTTGGCCTTTGTCTTCTACTTTAGATTTTCTAGATTTTCCACCTTGTTCATCTGAGGGTTAACATTACCCCCCTCCTAGACGAGTGCCAGTCCCATGGCACTCACTGTCGTAGGTAGCAGGCTTTAGCATGCACCAAAGATGTGGGTGGCAAGGACGTATGTGTTTGCCTTTTTGGATTCCTGGTGGTGGGTAGATGAAGGTCGTTGGGGCCATGTTGTTGGCGTGGGTGGCTGGTGGGAGGGTGGTTGGAGTTGGGGGTACATCTGCTGGGAACTGCATTGGGGACTGGTAAAGGTGGTGGTTTGTGGGGATTTGCACAGGCTAATTATTTGGTGGGCTTGCGTGATAGGAATGGTCAAGAAGTTAGAATTGAGTGATGATGAAGACCTAACGATGCATTTGATGGAGTCTTCAATACGTGTGATTGAAAACCTCTTATATGTGGTCTCTCCCTCGAGATAGTGCTAGTCTTTTTTATCATGTACAAGACGTAGTTCAATTAGTTTGGGAGACAGGTCAAACTCTAAGCAAGTTGATAGTATTGTTGTGCACTTGAGGACCCAAACTGTGTGTATATTTCGGTGTAGATATTATGTGAGTGATCGTGCATACTTAGATATTACGTAGTTAGAAGACCGTCGGCTAGTTTCTTGTAACAACGTGTGGATGAAGCAAAGTTGTCCATGTTGAGAAGAAGTACACGTGAAGGTGTATGAGACATCCTTTGTATTGTGACACCACGATGTAGCATAATCCAACACATTGGCACCGAATTTTCGGTAGCTGGTAGCTACTGGGCTTGCTCGACGAGTATGGTGTACTTTTCATGGCCATTTGTGTGGTGCTTACCACAATCGATTGCAATGAGTGCAAAAAAGGAATCATGCAAATGGGTCAGGGTGATAGGTCTACTAACCGTAGGTGAGACAAGATCCCTAGGTATGTCCTACCCTTGATGTGCCCTAAACAATTGTGGGGGATGTGTAGAGGGCTAGGGGACTAGGGATGGAGCCAGTGACCAAGGTCACTGGGCATACCTAATTTGAGAACCCCTAGGTGTCGTGATGTGATTGTGAGTGGTTTTTTTCTTTTCTTTTCTTTTCTTTTATTTTTTCTTTTTCTTTTTCTTCTTTCATTTTCTTTTCCACTTTTTTTTAAAAAAAGAATAACATGAGTACAACCATTGCAATACGTTGAGGCTATCAGCCTTTCAATTGGATCGAGATTCAAAGGCTGCGAAACTGGATATTATAGCGATGATTGTGTCCCAGCCTCGTTGCTAGAGGAAAGGTTGTTGAGATAGGGAGATGCATTGGAGATTTTGCAAAACCTCTTTGTAACATGCAATGTTGGTACACTTGAGGTAACAGCTACCATGAGTGCTAGGTGTAGAGTTTGACCCATAAAGAGAAAGTGGCCCACTGATCATGCTTTGGGCCATGCAATGTGGGTGATCAAAAAAGGTGATTTTTGCTTTAGGCAGTGAGGCTTCGGTCATGGCTCTTGTGAGGTTGGTGGTCTTGCAGTGACTTGGGCATTGAACACTTTCATACAAAGACATGTGTTGTCTTGCATCCACTCAGCACTTCATGAGAGTATATGCAAGTCGCATGCATCAAGTATAACGAACAGATGCAACGCAACAAGATATTACTTTATCAAAATCCTATGGTGCTAGCTGCGATGCATATTCCGACACTTGTTAAAGATGTGGCATATATTAGTAGTAGGTAAGGGATGTTTATATAGGTGGGGAGCTTGCCCCTTTAACCATTTAAATACAAAAAGTTATGGCAGGATGGCCTTTGTAGAGTAGCTTATACAAAATAGAGGCTACTCTATTTGTACGAGGCGAGGTGAGTCTGGGTGGTCGTGCGACTAGGGTTGTGCCAATGAGGGGCTCCTGTGAGGCTGGGCAGGGAAGATATCGGCTAGGACCCGAATGGTGTAGTCCCTGGCTGCAACTATTTCCAAAATGCTTTTAAACAATGCATCAAATTCCTGCTTGTCTAGAGCTGCCCTCTCCTCTTTCAAGCACCTGGTGCCCGAGCATCTGATGGGGGTCTACACGGTCAGTGTTGCCACAACCCATGTGATCCCTTGAGCCCTCGTCCTCTTGGCTTGGGGAGTTTTTGACTTGTGTCCTGGGCGGTGTCATTTAGGGCCTCTTTTCGACACGTACCTTTTAGAGTAGGCACGTAGCATTCTAGTGGGGGGCGCTAGTGCCTTATGCTCCCTCCGACGGTGGAGAGCTTCCCTGCAGGCCAGCTGTACTATGTGGTCCATGATTGCTACCATAGGGAGACCTGCAAAATGTGAAACAAGGGTTAGGCCCGGTGGCAGGATAAAACTATTCACATGGAAAGGATTATACAGTGGGTTACCAAGCGCATATGATGAGGAGGGGTGAGGTGAGGCACGTAGTGTTTGTTGTAAAGGGATGGCCCTAGTGATGATATTCATCCTGATTCGAGTGCGGAACATATTCCAGCTATAGTAGATCTTGGCTTATGCTAAGCTGTGTGGAATGGTTGTCATGGATTGGAGTAGGGCTCGTCCCCAGAAGGATAGACTGGAAAGGGAAAAGGTGTATAGAAGGGGACGGCACCCCATCTACGCCGTCAGAGATGTTGGTCAGGGCTTTCTATGGTGGTAATGAGGGTTGCATGCCCTCCACCTAGAGGTGGGAATGGTGACACAACTTCTAGATGTGTGGTGAGAGGAGGACCTGAGGAACTTAGCATGTCAAACCCAAACTCTTCTCCATGTACTTGACTATCATTGCTTGTGTGTGTTGGTATTATCTATACACGCTCACAAAACTCATTGTCATTTATGTACATATTTAGGAATCCATGTCACTTCATGAGGATAAAAACCAATTGTAGAACTCCGGATTGTACTGGAGTGTGGCACACACATCTAGTACTCATGGTAGCTTACTCAATAATGATAGATATTTTGCAACATCGAGTAGCATGGTACCATGTCCGAGTCTACTGGCAACACGTAACACCTCCTCAGTGAGAACCTTATCAGCCAGAGAGTTCTCTTGGCTAGTTCCAGCTAAGTCCATACCCCGAATGACAATCAACACTTGAAAGGAAGTTGGTAGTTCGGCCATTGCAACACGGTTTTCAAACCAACGTTTTTCAAATTGACTTTGACCCTTTGATTGTCACTTTAGTTGCTCTATCTCTAAGAGATTTGGTTGGTAGAGCACATCATTAAATGTTATAGTTAAGCGTAGCTCATCGGCTTCCTCGTCAGAGAGGTGAGTCGCATGCATTCATGCAAGAGCCTGTCATAGTGCTCGTCAAGATGTTCTTGCTCTTCCCAGGATAGGGGAAATGGCAAGTATTCTTCAAGCTGCTCCCTAGGGAATGAGCCCATTTTTGCAAGGATGTAGACACATGCGAACACTTTGCTCTTAGCATCCAACTCAGTTAAGCATTCTGCGACACTTCTATGTTCAAGGAGGGCTTGCTCGGTTGCTATCTCATGCAAGGTTCTAGGAGTTTCCCTAGGCTTTAGCATAGCTGGGGGCTCAAGCCTAGATGAGCAAAATTGGTCAATGTTAGGATTTCTTATGCTCTCGAGGTTTCCACGTTTCTCCTGAGGCCTTGCTACTATTGTGTCATGATTCTCCTTGGATGTGACCGGTATAGTCTTGTCACCTTGTTGTGACAGTGTTGTATCCACTATTGATTGGTCAATGCGAGTTCTATTGTCAGTGGATTGAGTGTTGCAAGAAACCATTGATGGTAACGGTTTCTTTGATTTTTCAGAGCACATGGATGCGTCTAAGGTTTCATCACTACTAGGAGAGATGGCAATGGGTCCATTCATGGGTGTACTCGATGCTTTATTCCTCGGCTCTTTGGCACTCTTGGTCTCAATATTCTTGGGGTTTACAACCCCTTGCAACTGTCGTCATTGTTTTCGTTCTTTTCTCTTCTTTTTCTTAGGCAATTGAGGTGTATCCCTTGAAGACTTGGGACCTTGAACTAGGTCAGTCGTTGATGTGCTTGGTTGGGCCTCAGCATTCTCTTTCTCTAGTGTGTCCTCATGAGACATAGTTGCGGCCTGCTAAACAGCCTTGCTAGGTTGTGAGGGTACAACTGCCTCTCTTTTTGGAGAGCCTAGCTCTTTAGCTAATTGCCCTCAATTTAGCTCCTCAAGCCTAGGCTTTAGATGCTTTGGAAGTGCTGGAGTTGTCAAGGATGTTGGTTGTGACACCTCCTCCACAAATGAATAGCCAAGGACAGGTTCCGCAAGGGGCATTGCCACAACTGAGGGCTATGACTGTTGTGATCCCTGATTGGGAGTAGTAGTAGCTAGTTCAGTGGACTGGCTACTATTGGTGGATTGTAGTGTCAAGTCCTTAGGCCGATCGGAAATGGTCGAGTATTTTGTTGCCCTTTGAGCATTTACTTGTGTAGATTGAGCATCAGCTGACCTGGTCACATTAGGTTGCATAGGCACGTCCTTGGGCCGAGAGCTATGGGGGGTGTCATGTCCCACCTCTTGGACATTTGGAAGCTTGGATGGAGATAGAGATTGGGATTGAGTAGTTTCCCTTGACGACTGCTGTTGTGCTTCATGTGTTTGTTTAGAAAAAGACGGTGTAGGAGATCTGGGACTCTTAGGTGACTGGATGAATGATTTGCCCGAGGATGTTAGACGATTGTGCCATTTGCTTTGTTGAGCAATCAGTCTTTTTACGAGCAGTGTTGTGCCTCTGGTGCTCATTATCCTCTTGGAGAGTCAAAAGCTCCTTGAGCACTAGTGGTCTTTGTGCACGCTTAATGGTTACATCTGACATGTGCTTATTAAGCATGCTAGGCTGGAGCTCCTCCTTTAGAACACTCATGTTTGAGACTTGGAGTTTCTCTTAGATTTCCTCTTGTTCTTCTATGCTTTTGATGAAATTTGGCCGTCAAATGATAGAGGTGGTTTAGCAGGGGGTTTTGGTATCCAAATCCATTGGTTACCTGCATAATACCCTTAAGCACATAGCAATGCTTTGGATATCCATCAGAGCATTGTGCTGGCTGTTTATCGCAGCACACACAGAGGAACGAAAAATGGAGCAGAAGTGCAAGAAAAATGGAAGAAGGAGATAATCAAAAAGGCACAGGACAAAGGAAGGAAAAGGCACCCTGGATGGAGGTCAGACCCTAAAAATTTGAATGACGACCTCCCCAGAAGGCTTCAGTGTCGCCTCGAGAAAAGAAAAGAGTAAAATTGCACCATTAAATATGAAGGCACTCCCAAATCCTTGTAAAAAGAGTGCGAGGATCACTCCTATGCAAATTGTATGCATTAGTGGAAATGGGATAAGTTAGAACAGTGGGAAATAGGAAAATAGGGCTAGGCTAATGGTCGGCCATGTAAAAAGTAGGGATGACTGCCCAAAAAGTAGGGCATGTATATAAAGTTCAAAAGTGAATGAGAAGCTCATTCTTGTGTGTGGCCAAAGCTTCTTCTCCTTCTTCTCTTGTTTCTTGCCTTCTTGCTTGTGCTTGAGTGAGGGAGTGAGGGAGTGAGTGTGTGAGAGTGAGGGATTATGGAGAAGAAGCTCCCCATCTTCTCTTCTTCTCTTCTTCTCTTCTCTTCTCTTCTCTTGCGCGGTTATGGAGGATGGAGCTTAAGGGAGGGGGCTTGAGCTTGCTTGAGCTTGCCACAAGGATTGTGGAGCTACCGGAGTGCAAGAGAGAGGAGGGAACTCGATCGAGCATCAAGGTAAGCTCACTACACCTATAAGGTAGGCATTGCACGTCAGTTATGTGAGAGGTAGCCATGGCCGCTCGACTTGAAACGCTTGATCAATAAGCGATCCATAGGTCTTGGGGTAGAGCTCTGTAGCTCCCCCACATTTTGGTTCCATTGGTGGGACCAACAGAATTGAGCCTTGAGCACCGCGCGCATCGAATTGATCATAGAAGTAGGGTTTGCTGCTCAAACCAGTGCTTGAGATAGTTAGGATATTTAGGAGGTTTTGATCTTTGGAGCAAGTATGTATTTTGATTTGTTGTTGAATATTAGAGTAGAACCATCCAACTCCATCTTTGTTTGTGATTTATGTTGCATTAGGTTGAGTTTAGGATAGGAAAATGAAGGAAAACAGAAGGGTTTTGCTGCTGCTGGAGACAGGGAAATAGGGGCACAGATTCAAACTTCTGGCTAGAAGAGTGTGCGGGATTAATTTATGAGTTTACAGTAGGCTGGGGTGGGGTAATAAGGGGCCTAGGGAACACCACATTTGACATTCTGCCTTCTGAGAAGAGAGTGAGCTTGAGAGCTAGGGAGAGAGCAAGAGAGAGAGAGAGAGAGCTGCGGGGAGATCACGAAGTGCTGATCAATTCGAGCGCCACATTGCTTCTAGGTATGCCAAGCACTTCCCTCTATTGCTTTGCATCTATTTTGAAGGCACGGCACGATTCCGTGGAGTAGGCGTTGACCTTGAGGAATTGCGTGCAACCCGCAGGCCGTCGTCCGTGCCGTCGGACCAGTTCGTCCGAGTCCTAGAATAGGACTGCTTGACTTCTGGAGTCGGACCATCCGACTCCAAAAATCGGACCACTTTTTCGATCCGATTTCCAGGATCGGGGATGAGCTCGAAAATCGAACCACTTTTCCGATCCGATCTCCAAAATCGGACCAGCCGTCCGAGTGTTATAATCGGATTCGGTGTCAAAGTCGGACCACATGTCCTAGTCCCCGATTTGGACCACTCAACCCATTGCAGTAGTCGGACCTCCCCTGTTCGACTAGGGAAATCGGACCAAAGTAGAAGTTGACCACTGTTCCTAGTGTGAAACTCGGACCAGCCCATCCGATCCCCAGAATCGGACGAGTTCACCAGAACTTTAATAGAAGGTTTTTAAACCTGTCCCACAGTCTAGGCCACCTTGGTCACATCTCTGATCCCCTAGGGAACCCAGTTTAACCTTAAAAGCTAGAGGCTAGACAGGATAACGAAGATTTACCCCGAACAGCTAGACATTGAGCATACCAAATTTGAAATTTGACTTGACGTTCGACGAACAGCCAACCAACCAACCCTAAAGCAGAATAGAGAATGCAGCAAGGTCTTTCAGTAAAACTTTAGATTAGCCAGAAATTGCACTTAGAGCCACATCAGGCTACGAGCGTGAGGGGTAGAGTGGAGTCTGCATTGAGCATTTCGTGCATCCGCACCTCACTTTTTGATTTCATCACCTAAGGTGCACTACAAGAAAAGGAAAAGCTTGTTTTCGCACTGAGCACTAGAAAGCACGAAGCACAAGTTGTGAATAAGATTGACGACTGCTTCCAATAACAAGGAGCTCATTAGGAGACATAATAACATCAAGGAACCCACTACTAGGAGAAGATCCCAAAATATAGTTGGCTACCAGAGAGCCCCATCAGTAGGAACCCTAAGAGGACACGAAGATCCGGAAGGCGACAACATAGAGGATCAGACGTTGCAGGAGTTACTCAAATTGATCGATGACCTTGTGGAGCTAGAAGTGGGAGCAATGTCAGGATCACGAGGCAGACAAGGAGAGGACCACTGGACTTGGGAGAATTCCCAGTCATAGTGTAGGAGTTAGTCAATGAGTATGACTTGTTGATTAGGATGGTAGTTCAGGGTAGGCCAATAGAGGAAGTGGTAGCAAACGTAGAAGAGGAAAGAAAGGCAATCAGAAAGGCACTAGAGAGTATGATTGCCTATAACCACGAGCAAAAGGCTAGGAAACTCCAACAAGATGTAGACATGTACGAGGCCAGTGCTAGCTTTGGCTGGTGCAGCCACCAAAGCAACACCAAATGCAGAGAGAAAGCGAGAAGTAGAGGCTGACTTATCATTGAGTGAACTTGTAGCCAGGTGCAACAGCCTTAGCCACAACATTACTCTCGGGATTAGGGGTCACGCAAGGGGCAAAGGGGCAATCTAGGATCCCTGTTGTAGCAAAGTAACTAGACAAGTATGAACCTAGCAATGACCCATATAGCTTTGTGGAGCAGTTCGAACAAGTTTGCGAAGAAAATGGCCTCACGGACCTGGCACAACGTTCTCAAGCCTTCGAGCTGTGTTTAGGTGATAAGGGGAGAATTTGGTACACTAGTCTAGATGCAGCCAAGTGCACGAACTTTGCCCATCTTAAAGACCATTTTATCAAGAGATTCTCTGAGAGAGGGTACTCTGACAACCTCATCGTCCGGTTGATGAATGTCAGTCAGAGGGAAAAGAAAGACGTAAGAGACTACATTACTCATGTGGATAGCCTCTTTAAGAGGATCCCGACCAATGAGTGACACAATGAGAAGGTTGTGTCTACCGTGTTTATAAATGGAATCCGAAGCAAGAAGCTCTACAAGGCCTTGGCTAGTAACTCCACCCTACACAGAGACGTATTAGCTAGAGTTTTTGAAGAGGCATTAAGGGTGGACGATCAGCTCAGGGAGCGAAGCATGAGGAACTCCAGTCGGGACAGTACAAGGCAGAGAGCTCCAAAGCGGACAACGACATTGGGAGAGAGAGAGAACTCTAGCATATGGGATAAGGGAAAAGGTGTTGACCAAGACCAGGAGCTGGTTGAGGTAAGAATGGAGCTTGCACGATTGCAAGAACAAATGAGGAACCCTGCGCGATCTCAGGTGCAGTGTATACACTATGGTGGAAACCACCTCCCAGTCGAGTGTCAAGATCCTAGATCTAGGTCGTGCTCGAACTGTGGTAGGTTCGGTCATGACGAATTGCACTGTAGACTACCCAGGAGATTCCCATATGCGCAGCAATACAACCCTCCATACTTAGGCAACAGGCCACCTAACCTCTTTGGCAGGGGAGCCCAGCTGCTGGTGCTTCCAGCACCAAATGATGCAAGACCAGCCATTCCTAGGCTAGAGATGAACCCAACAGGCATATCCAGACCACCAGGGCCCTATGTAACCCAATAACCGAGTGACGCTCCTATTCACTATGTGGAAGAACCTAGTGAAGAGGAAAGCTATGTGAACCCATACATCTCCTATGATGAGGAAGGCAATCCAGTCTTTATGGACTATCGACCGGTACCGATAATGGCGCTAGGCAAAGGAAGAGGTAGAGGCTTTGGAGGACCAAGTCAAGATCCAATATCATGTTGGACTTGCGTTCATCCAGGCCATATTTCATCATGCTGCCCAGAAAGGAAACATGCAAACTAGGACAAAGCTGACCTTCGATGCGCCGAGTGTGGGATCACACACCTATTTCTTGACTGTCCTAGACGGAAGCCATCAGCTAGTTCTGCCAACGTGCCCTCTGTACACTTGGGACTATTTGGTGTGGAGACCTTTGGCAGTGAGGATATGCCCATCCCAATGCATGTCATGATGCGAGCCCAGACAAAAAATACAGGCATCTCATTGCCTGGGCCAAGTAACCTGGATGTAGCCTCGTTGGGAAAGAAAAGCGAGAGGAGAAGGAGAAAGAGAATAGATGCAAAGATTACCCTTAAGACTGAGGAAGCTACAACCTTAGTGGCAGGAAAGGGGGTCACTGATGCTGAGGCAGAGACCTCAGCTCCTAAGACACCAGAACCAGGGAGTGCCAAGGTAGGGGAGTACCCTCATCCCAGATGGAAACTCGAGGCTATAGCCAAAGTTAAGGAGTGGGTCAAGGACGCCTAGGAACACCTTAAAGATGTAGAACCCATACTAGAGGACCGAATGAAAGACCTCTCTAGTGTGAGTACACCCGTTTCACCATCGCAACCTCAATCGGGGAATGCACCCACACCACGAGAGATGCCACAAAGGCAAGACTAAGGAGAAGCTTGTCAACAAGCTAACCATGACATATGGCCAAAGAATGGTGACCAAGGAGGAAGCCAACCACCAAGAAACCTCCCCACCACTTTAGTAACCACCCCAGTAACCGTGAGCCTGGGAGATTTGCTTCGGCAGCACCCTCTCTTATGGCAAGAATTAAGGCACTGGGTGGAGGGAAAAGGGGAGCATACTGCTGCTCATAATTGGACGCAGTCACGCAAATTCCAAGCCTAACACTACACTTGGCTCCAAGGTCACTGTACGTCAATGCTTTTTGGGAAGGCACGGAGATGGATGCAGTCCTACCTATCTTAGCCTTGAGGGACGCAACATGAAAAGGAATCGTAGACACAGGCGCCGGGGTCAGTGTCTTGAGCCACGTAGTTCTACAGGCCTGGGGAAACCCACCTATGGAAGTGGCTAGGTTCAATGTTACATTGGCCAATAGAATGAAGGTCAGACCATTCGGGGTCCTAAAGAACTAGCCAGTGAAGGTTGTAGGAGTGCAGTTTTTCATAAACTTCATTGTCATGAAGGGAGTGGACTACGACATACTAATAGGCCGACCCTGGATGAGGAACACACGAGTTATTGAAGATTGGGGGAACAATCTCATCTTCTTGGGGAATAGGACGGAAGCGATAAGGGTTGAGATGGACACCTGGAAGACTACCCCAGCCGACCTCGATGCTATCTCGACCATGCTAAAAGGTGATGCCCAGGAAAGCAAACCCTATGGGTCATTGACCAAGTACATCCCTTGCTCTGAGGATGACTGGGATTGGATGCATGTCTTGGCAACCGTTGACCTACCATTCTCAGATGAGGAAGAGCTGTGTAAGGAAGCTGCTAAATCACCATGCATGCCACCAAAGGAGCCCACCATCCCACTTTTCATGATGGCAGGAAGCTCACATGACCCAGGGAAACCGGTCTCGTTCCATATCCCCACCAACAAGCTCCAACTTTAGGAAACCATAGAGTGCCTGACCCATAAACTGAAGGGCAATAAGGCTGCTAATCTAAAACCCCTAAGTAATCTCTTGGCTGGGCCTGAGTGGAAATGGACCAAAATTCACAATCTTAACCTATTACACAATTGGGATTTAGTCACTGACAAAGAGGAGATTGGAGAGGAAATCCTAAGGGATGACAAGCAGTCAAAGGGGCAAGATTCCGATGATGAGGGGTACGAGCACTAGTGCTTGTGGGGGACAAGAGTGAAGAGGAGTTAGACACGATAGAATATGACACTGAAGGGAGAGCAATCAAACAGATCAAGACAGACTCTAGGCCTAGAAGGGAAAGGGCATGCTGGAATGAAAAAGGAGTCATGCTGATAGAGTGCGATAGGTCCTGGTTGGAGCACATGGGAGCCATGGATTATGAGCAAGCAGGGGTGGTGTAGCCATTGGTATCTCCAATACTGAAGACGGATTCACCAACTGAACTACGATCCCCTGGCAAATCTCCTTCCTCAAGCGAGGGATATGAGTTTAACTCGGAGTCTGAAGTCAATACAGAGAGTGATCCTGAAATATCCCAACCCTCTAAAGTCAGATGCACCAAAGGGGACTTGCCAGTCCACCTAAGGCGCAAACAGTTAAGGGAGGAGGCCAGGAAGCAAACTAAAGACTCAGAAGCAGAGAGGCAAAAGAAGCCGCAGGACCTCCCCAAATGCTTCACGAAGTTTAAGAAGGGTGACAGAGTGGTGGTTTTGCTAGGAGCAAAGAGACAAGGGCAAGCCAATGAACCAATTGAGGGACCCGCCAGGGTCAAGGAAGTCGACTTGGCAGGGGAAGGTGAGAAGCCTCGACCTGTGTTCATCGCTGATGACCTGACCAAGGATAAGGAGGCTAGACTTGTTGCTCTCCTGCGAGAGTATGTCGATGTGTTTGCCCCGTCCTTGGAGAAACTTAGAGGAGTCGATCCTAGGGTTGTGACCCATAATATTCCAATGGTTCCAAATGCGGTGCCAACCAAGCAACGACCTTACCCTATGAATCCCAAACACACCCATGCAGTGAAGGAAGAAATCGATAAGCTCATGAAGGTGGGATTTATATATGAGATTGAGCACACGGATTGGGTATCACCCATAGTGATCGTTATGAAAAAGAATGGTAAAATTCGGGTGTGCATGAATTACAAGAAAGTTAATGCCGCTACAAAGAGGGATAAGTACCCCTTACCATATACCGAGCACATGTTGGAGAGGGTGGCAGGCAAAGAAGCTTACAGCTTCCTGGATGGTTTCTCTGGCTATAATCAAGTGCAAGTGCACCCTGACGATGCCTACATTGTTATGCCCTTTGGGCTAATGAATGCACCTACAACCTTCCAACAATTAATGTGCACAATCTTCAAGGATATGCTGCGACTAGCAAAGGAGACTTATTTAGGGCTGATTTGACGCCATATTGGGTTGATGATGTAGTTCAAGTGCTAGAGAACGGTCTGCTTGAGAGACCTATTGAGAAAGCCAGGCTAAGGAGACTTATCTTAAAAATCCAGCCATACCAACTAATCACTAGCCAACTCTATAGGTTGGGACACGATTTGTTGCGTAAATGTGTGTGTGAGCACGAGATGCACGATGTATTGAGAGAAGCGCATGGCGGGATAGCTGGCGGACACTTTAATGGGGATACGACCGCCTGTAAGGTGTTACAATCCCAACTATGGTGGCCCACCCTATTCCGTGATGCTGCTAAGTTTGTCAGACATTGGGATGAGTGCCAGAGGACTAAGGTGCCCATGCGCAAGGATAAGATGGAATTGACCCCCATAATAGCTCGACAACCCTTCAAAAAATGGGGCATTGACTTCATTGGACCTATCAGTCCTGTGGCATAGTACTCACAGGCACGCTACATCATTGTGGCAATGGATTACCTGACGAAGTGGGCAGAGGCAAGAGCCACTAGAAAGAATGGTGCTAGAACCACTGCGAAGTTCCTGTGGGAGCAGGTCTTTTCACGGTTTGGTTGTCCAATCAAACTAGTGAGTGATCAGGGCACACACTTTATTAATGAAGTGATATCCCACCTACTCTCAACCTTCCTAATAATTCATAGAAGGTCCTCTCCCTACTACCCTCAAGCAAATGGCCAAGCAGAGTCCACGAATAAAATCCTAGCCAACGTGCTTACTAAGATAGTATCCACATCACGAAGGGACTAGGATAATAAATTGATGGCGGCCTTGTGGGCCTATCGTACAACTTATAAGACGGCTATCGGATGCCCTTTAGGCTCACTTATGGAACGGAGGCCATTCTACCCTTAGAGTTCTTTGTCCCTAGCTTAAGGATAGCAGCTCAAGAGCATTGGGAGGGAAGAGAAGCTTGGACCGACCGCTTAGTGGAGTTAGAGCGTCTCATGGAGACTCGACTCTTAGCCACCCATGCTCTGATTTGTGAGAAGGCACGACAAAAGATGTGGTTTGACAAGTATGTCAACCAGTGCAACTTTGATCAAGGAGACCTTGTCCTACTATACTCGGTGAAAGGTCACAAACAGAAAATGAAATTTCAAGGACTGGGACATTTCCGGGTGCATGCAATTAGTAGAAAATGCAATGTCGAGTTGGAGACGCTCGAAGGGGAAGGAATAGGCTTCTTCAATGGCAGTCGCATGAAAAAGTACTATCCTCCTTTCCATCCATTGCACGAGCCACCTATGCGTGAAGCCCTTGTCAACATCTGGGTATCCACAATTACCAAACTAATAGATCAAGATAAAGAAGCAATAGCACCCGCCTACCAACAAATCACGGTCACCATAGAACGGACGTACTCTTTTGATGCCCTGATCGACGAAGGTGCCGATTGTAATATCTTGATGCATGATCATTGGACACTCATCGGTCAGCCTGAATTACAGCCCACAAATGCTAAACTCAGCCCATTTGGGAGTAACACTTACTCTCTCTTAGGAAAATGCAAAGTGGCTGTCTCCATCGAGTCTAAAAGTATCCTAGTCATCTTTTATGTGTTACCAAACATTAAAGGGGCCGGTGATAAGTCACTACTAGGGCGCACTTTCAAAAAGCAGACAAATTGCAATGTGGACTACAACCTAGATCGCATCCATCTTGTTGTAGGCAATGTGCGCATAGTAACTACTTTCAGCAGGGGTCATCTTACGCCTCCTACAACTACAGAGTCACCAATGGAGACCCCCATGACCAAGCCTAAGGAGAAGGGCATGGATATCTCACCCCATGCTCGAATTGCTAGAATAAAACCCACCCAAGCCATTCACATGGTCAAAGAGCCCACGCGCATATGGGTGCCAAAATGGCAAGGGCCACCTCTTGGTAAACCGCAGAAACATGCTTCTAAATGCAAAAACTATCAGTTCGCAGCCTAAGAGGCATCCCAGATGCTATCGACATAGGCGCACTACCACGCCACGATGGATCTCGAAAGATCTCCTGTGAGCACAAGGATACTATGAGGGAAACCCCTGGATATGGGTGCCTAAGTGTGGACATTCAAGAAGCTCAACTTTGAGCAACCCCACTCCAGCTGGACAGGCTGGCACATATAAAGCACAAACCGCAAAGAATGTTGAACTAGCACCAGTGATGATTAATGACTCCCAGCACATTCATTGTCCCAAGTTGGAAGCCCCAGCACCATCTAGGTCAAAAGAGTTGTGCACCCCCATGCCAGCTCGAATAGAATGCAGCACGCCTCCTATGCCACTGAAGCCCACTGGAGCATCTCCAAGTGCTCCAAAGTGCAAAGTCCCATTCGTGATGCCAACAAGGGAGTCACCACTGTCCATCCCAATTGCGCCATCACCACCAACAGGTCTTAAGCCTTCGTATGAAAGACAATCTTTCCTTTCAGTGGCCAAGGATCTCATTGAGACCTTGGGGAATGACGTAGTGACATGCATCAAGGAGTTGGATGACACCTTCACCACATTCGCTAGGAGCTATGAGAGGCTTGACCTAGGACTTCTTGATGAACCCCTTGCTTCTGATGTTTGCGCGTTGCCATGCACCTGGGAATACTATGAGTTTATGACCATCAAATTTCCCAAAATTGCGGCCAAATTAATCGCTAATGGAGAAATTTCAAAGGAGCAAGCTGTTCTTAGATGGCTAGTCACCTCTTACCGCAAGCCTGCTTGCTCTACACCTCAACGAGAACTGGAGGAGCTCACACAACTTGCCAGCTCTGATTCTCCATTCTTACAACTGTGGTATGCCTTACGACTCCAATGGGAGAAAAAAGTCTACCATATCATGACCAATGCTGAGCAAAGGAGGGCAATCAAAACAATTGAACGCGACCCTACTTATGTGGCACCTCTTTCATTTAGAGTTTTGGCCATTACAAGCAACATACACTTAGATGATTAGGTATTGGCCCACCCTTACATTGACCACTTCCTTACGGAAGAGGAGTTGCACGTTGCTAGTCGCCTCAACTATGGGAACATCTTTCATGATGTCTTGAGCTATATCACTCAAGCTTCCATACAACCATGCGAACTTGATCGTCATGCCCAGTTTGAATATAACCCTAACCTTTATACTTGGTTGTTGGCCAGGTAGCTCGCCCCACATAGCCCATGCGAGCCTTCCTCCTCCCCTTGCTAATCCTAAAAAGAATTCCCTTAACACTTGGGGAAAAGGGGGGAGGAGCGAATGAGAACCAAGTGATGAACCAAGTGATGTAGCAAGAGGTATAAAGGTTGAAAATGATCAACTAAATTCAAATACGAAAGAATGCAAGGAGGAAATAGATGTTGGTTGTGAATTATTTCTAAGTTTCATTCCTCTAAATCAACACGGAAAATTGTCACACGCATTCTTTCTTGGGTTTTGCTAGGAATGAATCAAGTTATAACGCTAATGTTGACTTGGGTGATGACAAGCACCTACCATGGCAGGACAGGGTAGACTCCCATTCACAGAAGCGGAGCTGACAAAGTATGGAATCAACATCGAGACGTATGGATTTAGCCAATTCACATTCAAGCATACTATGAATCTAGATGAAGCCATATTGGAAGAGCTGGCCATGAGGGAGCTGGTGGACAAATGTAACCTCCAAAAGTACATGGAGAAGGTCGGACAGGCTGTAGACTACAGCATGTGCACAGATTTCTTAAGAAGCTTAGATGAAAGAAGGAGCTATGGCAGAGTCATAGTGAGGGCGGGTGATCATAGGAAAAAAGGATGCAAGTGCCCCTTAACGCAGTCATTGTCGAGAGAGCCCTGGGGCTTGTGCCCAAGAAAGAAAGACGCCCAAAAAGAGATGTGTATGCCATGCTGGGAATCAGAAAAGAGGATGTGCACACAGTCAATGGAATCAATCTGGTTGACATTCCAGACCCTACAATGAGGATGCAAGATAAGATGATCCACGCTCTTTTCTCGGGCCACAGATACAACGCACTCATGAATAGAATCGGCGTGCCACTGCTGGAAAGCATTGCGGCAGGAGTTTTGAAGGAGGTGGACTGGAACAACTTTATTCAACAGACTATCACGAGTTCAACTGCCCTTCTAGCTCCAGCCGCAGCACCAGCTGGTGGGGAATCTTTGGCCTCTACTGCACGATCCACAAGAAAGAAACCTGCCACAAAATCCTCTACAATCAGATATGGAGGTGTCCTCATGGCAATCATTGATGAGGCTATCAAGGATGCCGGTGTGGAGGAAGAGCAAGCTAGGCACCAAAGCTCACCTCACCACGAGGAAGAAGGCTCGAGCAAAAAGATGGCAAGTGACGAAGGAGAGCCTGAGATACCACCCACTCAAACGACCAAGCCACAGAAGCAAATGAAGACATAAAAAGAAGGAGGAGAGACTGAGCAAAGAGGAGCAGGCCGAGATGAAGAGGGCTCGAAGAGAGTCAATGAGGGTGGAGGAGCAATATCAGAAGAAGGAAGAGGAAGAACTCAGCATCTGCAGTGGCGGGTCTTTTTGCTCCATTCTCTGGCACCTGGTCTCGGTTGATCAATAAGAACCAGGTGACTTGAAACGCTTGATCAATAAGCGGTCCATAGGTCTCGGTGTAGAGCTCCGTAGCTCCCCTCCATTGGTTGTCCATCAATACCTTCATCTATAAGGCTAAGGCCTCTTTTGTGGTCTTCTACGATATTTCTAAGTCCAAAGCCTGTCCTTGGCATTGGCTCCTGACCTCCTTGTTTCAAGCATGGCCTCACTCATTGGTTCTCTCTATTCAACCTGTGCTTGTATCAATTCTTTCAACATGTCCTTGCTCTCATTACTAGGCTTGCCTGTTATGTCAGCACCTTCCTTGCCTTTCCCTCCAGGTTTGATGAGGTCACCCTTGCTAGAGGTTGTGACTATCCTCACACTTGGTAGTGTCAAGTGTATCCTCTGTGCTACATAATTGGCCTCACACTTGGTCACCCTTTTGAAGGGTTTTCCTAGGAGGGTTTCCTTTCTGCAATTAGCACTATTTGGAGGAACATGAAATAGGATAGGCAAGCTCTCAGTTTCAATTGTCGCGAGGATTTTGCACTTCCCTATAAGTGCTTGTCGATGTCCCCCATAAGGACTAAGAGTTGCATTAGTTGGTGTGAGATCTGGTTAGCCTAGTAGGGTCCATCCTTCATAGTCAAGATATTAAAATCTACTCCTTCATCGATCAGAGCCTCAATAGTGTGCTCTCTTTTCACGGTGAGTTTGACCCTAAGATAAGCAGGTGGTATGATGTCTCCATCTTTTGGGTATTGGCTTTTAAATTTAAGCCTTCTGACAAATGCCCTTGAGTCCCCAACTACACAAATAGATGTGGGTTCTCCACTGATGTCTTGGATCATCTATGTAGTGCTATTCAAGGTGTATCTATCGTCAAGACTGCTATATCTAGTCATCATCACGGTTGTAGCTTGATGTTGTTGCCTTTTGCTTTGATTAGATGTAGTTCGAATGCAACACATATGTGTTTTTGTGGTGTGGCCTTTTTTCCCTTGTTGGCTAGATTGGCCCATTGAGGTTCTAGGGTCTCTGTTTGTCTTTGTTTGGGTATGGGCTTTTGGTTGCTCTTTTGCAGGTGCAAATCCATGCTGTGTAGAGCCATTACTACACTAGGATCTAATTTGGAGGACCTGTCACGGTGTGTGTTTTCTCTCCAACCTACTTGGGGGAGGTGCTGAGGGGGCAGAGCTCCCTCTGCGGGGGTTCGGGGGGGGGGGGGGGGGGGGGGGGCCAGTCTCCCCCGGCCCGCAGGGCCGTTACGATAAATGCCATGCGCAATTTGAAAGATAGTTTATAATCGAGTTTTGAACTACTTGCTTTAGATTTCAGTCGAGGGATAGGTCTGTGCTTTTGGCTCTATATGGTCTCTCGATCAGTTTCAGGTTCTATAGGTTAAGATTTGAAAAAATTCGAATTCGGCCGAAGAGGTCCGAATTGCAAGGGCCGAATGCCCGATTTGGTCAATCCGAGGGCCGAGGGCCGAATGAGAAAGGGCCAAATGTAACTAGGCCGAATGTCAAATATGGCCAGTTCAAGTGTGGTTGTCCGAGGGCCGAGTGGCCAAGTGGGCCGAGGGCCGATTCAAGTGGGCCGAGTCAAGTGGACCGAGCAGTGAATTCGACTGGGCCGAATGTTAACTTGTCTGAGTGGGGTTGGGCTGAGTCGACAGGGCCGAGGGTCAAATTTCAAAGTTGGTCCGAATGCTTCACTTGGACAGATCGAGTGAAAGGCGTCAAAGTGTAGTGGGCCGAGTGGCCGAATGGTCCGAGGGCTGATTGGCCGAGTGGTTTGAGGGCCAATTCAGGGACTCAACCAAGAATCGTTGTCACTCGGACGGGCTGAGCGCGACGTGATTTTTGCTAGACTTCAAAGGATTTTGCGCATCGAGTGATTCTAGGGCTTCCTACCTGTTGAGCACCTCCAGATCCAAGCTACTCATGTAGGGGAAGGTGTGGAATTACCTGGGCTGGACAAATAACTCCTAGATGACCAGATCAAAGAAGGTCCATGCAATGAAGCTCTCTCCCTCTCTCTTACTCTCCTGAAACCCTGCAATGCAAAATGTGGCCTTTCTTGCCACTCCTAGCCCCTTAACACCCTGCCCATGCCTGCACTCACCTTAGTCTTGCTCCCTTCACCAACATTTAATCCAAAATTTCATTTTTTGCCATTCTTTTCCATGTTTCAGCCTGTTATACAGCAACAGAAAACCCTACTATGTGCTCCAATGTTTTGCTCCTATCCTTTCTAAATGCAAGAAAAAATCATTAGGGAAATACCTACACTACTCCATCATGCCTTTGCAAGTCAAAAAACCAAAAACCTAGTTGCTAAGGAGATCAAATACCTCTTCAAACTCCCTCGCTTCCTACCTACCTATCTCAAGCACCGGTTCGGGGAAAACCCTACTTCAATGCTTGATTCAAAGTGCGCAAGTGCTCAAGGCTTGAATCCGTTGGTCCCGACAACAGAACCAAAATGTGAGAGCTTTTGCTCAACCACCAAGACCCATGGACCGCTTATTGCTTCAAGCGTTCCAAGTCGAGCACTAATGGCTACCTCTCACATAGCCAACGTGCCATCCATATCTATCGGTGTAGTGAGCTTACCTCCATGCCGATTGAGTTACCTCCTCTCCCGCGCACTCTAGTAGCTCCAAGATCCAAGTGAAAGCTTCTAGCAAGCTCCATCCTCAAGCTCCACGCTCCAAGCTCCATTGCCGCGAGAAGAGAAGAGAAGAGAAGAGAAGAGAAGAGAAGAGAAGAGAAGAGAAGAGAAGAGAAGAGAAGAGAAGAGAAGAGAAGAGAATAGAAGAGAAGATAAGAGAAGAGAAGAGAAGAGGAGAAGATGGAGAGATTCTCCTCCCCGGTCCCTCACCCTCACACACTCACTGCCTCACACTATCACACTCCCTCTCTTAAGCACAAGAAGAGGAGAACCACTTTTGGCCACACACAAGAATGAGCTTCTCATTCACTTTTCAACTTTATATACAAAACCCTAAATCCCTTTTTGGGCAATCATCCCCTTATCCCCTTTTTTACATGGTCGGCCGTGGTCTAGGCCCTTTTTCCCATTGTCCTCCTATCTTCCTAACTTCCTTCCTACCACCCATCTACCTTTATAAATTGCACAGGTGAGAGCCCGACACTCTTTTAAGTTAAATCATGATGTGCTTGTGCTCTTTTACTAAAGTATTTACTCGCACTTTTTCTTGTGTACCTTTTTCCTTTATTTAGGACTTTTCTACACTTCTTGTGTTTCCATATTTTTCTTGGTGCGCCTTTTTCTTTCGTTTCACTTTTGCCTTGGCCTTTGTCTTCTACTTTAGATTTTCTAGATTTTCCACCTTGTTTGTCTGAGGGTTAACAAAAATCTAGTTTGAAATAGAAGGCTACCTACAAGTTGTTTGGACTAGAAACCTAGGGAGTCCACTTTATAGAACATGTAAGATACAATGTGGGTTCAAAAGAAAGGGTATATTTATTACGTTGACTTAATTTTTTTAAAAAACAGAAGGGGTTTATAAATGTGCTCAATGTAAATTCACATCATGGGTCATTTTATTCCAAATTTCTTAGAGGCACAATCAGAGGGGGGGGCAATGGAGAGGGCGGTATTCCCGGGATGTGTCTATTTGAGAGCCCCAAATAAAAGCCCCATCTCCTTTACCACCACTCTCTCTCTTAGTGTACAAAGTTTTGGTTTAATTTCAAATCTCTAGCCTATTTGTTTGGGATCTCCCTACTTCATAAGGAGCCTATGCCTCTTTCAACATCCATTGCTAGCTATTAGTTTGTACCTTTCTCATTCAAACCAAAAACATATGGTCTATAAGGAAAAAACTAATGCTTTCTTTGTAAACTCCTCAATAACAACCCTCAAATAGTGTGAAAATAGCATTGTACCTTCCTTCCACAAAAAGACAAAATAAAAAGCTATACCTACAAAATCCTACCATATGTTTTTGTTGAAATAGGCCTTACTTTTACCAATGACTAGGTGCTTTCTCTTCTGATCACCTTATCATCCTCTACATGCTAAGACCACTTGCTTCAACCTATGAGGATACACAAGATTGAGACCCAATATCCTCCTCATATCTAGACTTAGGAGGGGTACAATTGCATCTCAAGCCCCCCTCAAGTCTTTGGGAACTTGCTTTATCTTTTGATCTTATGTATATGTGGAAGATCAAAAGTATGCTTCAAATATGAACTTCATGCTCAACCATAATTTTTAGAAGAATACAATATTTGGAAAGAAAAGCATTCATTAGACACTCTTTTATTAGGCCACCAAATATGGATGCCATGAAAAAATTTAGCTTAGCTTAGTGGTGTGTGTCATGGGTGCCATGAATGGTACACAATATATAGGGTTCATTGATTGAGTTTTATCTTCAAGCACTCCTCTCACCCCTTTAATTGTTTTGCAAAGGCAAGAGAAAGAGAGTGTGTACATGTGTAATTTTTTGGAAATGTTATATTTTTTGAAAGTGGAGTTAGAGAGAAGGAGAGAGAGAGAGCGTGAATAAATGGTGAGCATGGAATAGAGAAATCATCATCAAAGTATTAGTAGGTCTACCTTCCCTCGAGCTAGTGTGGCAGAAAGGATTTGAGGTATCATCATTATCATCATCCATTGGATCATCATTCTTACTAGGAATGTTTCTATAAGTCTTGGTAAAGAGTTGGTCTTGCAATCCGTAGCTCCCCTTTGCATTCAATCAAATCTGAGGAAGGCAAAGGAAGAGTCATTGTGGTTGCAGTACTTCAAAAATCCCCCTCGGTGGAGGGAGTCAAGACAATTGCAATAGCAAGGTAGTTTGACCCAATATATCTAATTACAATGTATTCAACCTTTGCATATGATTATGATGTATTCAACCTATGAAAACGTGAAATCTTGTGAGCTCTCATAGAAACATGGCTTTTTCAACCTTTGCATCTGATTATGACATATTCGACCTTTGCAAAACATGAAATCTTTTGAGCTCTCATAGAAACATGCCTTTTTCTTTTTCCCCACTGCAATCCCAAACCAATGTAAGGTTTCTAGATTTCAAGCACAAAGTGATAGTAATGGCCTTATGGTTGGAGTGTTGGTACAATCCAACTTGGGGTTTTGAAGAGCTAAGAAAAATTGCATCAACACTAACACTTGAACTAAGTGAAGCGAAGCCTCAGGAGGAGAAAGGAGTTGCTTTTCCAGAGGCAGACTGCTCATCTTGTGGGATTTTTAAAGGCTTGTGAAAAGAAAAATGATCAATTCAAGGGCACAAGTCTACATGAGAACATTCACAAATGAGGGTTTGTTGAAAGAAGCCCTTATGCTCTTGCAAAAGCATGCCAAGTGCTTGACAAAGGTGTTGTTGCCCTATCTATGTAGAATACATAACATGACAGAAAATTCTTCATGGGGGAAAATACCTAATTGCATATCAAGAACTCATATAAACTTAGAACTAATCATATAGAGACATAGAAACACTGACTTCAGCACTAATGATCTGGAAAATGAGAAGTAAATCACAAAGAACATGCTGCAAATAGAACAAGAACACCACAGATGATGGTGCCAACTGCCAGGTCCTCTCTATAATCATATGAATCCATCATACATTAAGCATGGACATCCAAGATGATTAGATAAATTAAAAATGACACATAAAATGCATCATCAGGTCACATTTTACAATTTCCTCAAAACTGCACTTCATGAGGCACTAAACTTCATGAGGCAAATAGGGGTTACCTCACACATAAGACTAACATAACTAAGGTCAAACCATGCTAAGGGCATAATACATGATCCATAAAGTGTGAGACCATGACCATGGCTAACACCTGGCACAACCCGGTGGATGGCTGGCATAGACATGACATGAACCCCTGCATGATCCATGAAGTCAAAATGCCTTATCCAAAAACCTAACATATTTAGTGAGAAAAATTATGCCTTAATCATAGCCTTGCATTGTGAAGTAAGCCACAAAGAGTAACCATAAGTAGAGCCTCTCTAGTAGGATACTTATAGCCCTCTAAATGGTTGCATAATCCCCTCAAGAGACACAGTCACAAAACCTAAATGCATAACATAGAGGCATACATAACAAGGATGAAATAAGTATGATGGAAAAACAAGGAAACTAAATTTGACAGTGGTACATCAAAGTTACTCATGAGCTATGGGGAACATGAGCATCACGACAGTCTGGGCATGTTGCTCATGTGATCCAATAGGTGAAATATCCATATCATGAATCTTGCCAACTATGAGATCCCTACTCTTAACTTGCTGGTTAAGATCATGGAAGACATCATTAATATCAGCCCTAACCACATCAAAAACCTCTGAAGACTGATTTTCAGCACCATGAATCTGCCTAGCATTTTGCAAACTAGCAACCATATCCACAAGTCTATGGTACTCAACCTGTATACTATCCAACTTCTCTTTCAACATGTCTTTATCATGTATCAATGCTTCCATATTATGAGATACAAATGTCTGTGGTAATGCTGCATAGGTCCTAGAAATAACCTGTGACATCCTGGTGGCAATATCAACCACTGATCATGCATCAAACTAGTCAATATAGCCCTCATTGAAGCCAAACCCCATTGCATAAAAATAGACCCATCTAGATCAACCTCCATGTCACTCAAGATTTTATTTTCAACATTAAGGGGAGGTTGCAAAAGAGCATCCAAAAGAATTCTATCAGCCTCAAGGTTAGCATTTTCCTTAACCACCAAATCAAGTTCACCCTAGAATTTCTCCTGCATGTGTGCTGTCCATTCTTTGAAACCAATTGAAGACAATTTACATTTAGCCAGTATATTAGCATACTCATCAATCTGCCTCCTAGAGCACCTACTTCATTATCATGCATTTCCTTCATCTTTTCCATCTCAATCAACATTGTATCTCTTTTAGTCTTCATGCATGACAATTGCTCTTACAAAGATTGCACTACACCCAGCTTAATCACACCTCTAGCATACATATCAGTCGTGGACCGATGTAAACCTATCATAAATGAGCAAGCTTCCTCAAGATTTTGAGGAACATATCGAGTTGGAATAGTTGTCCTATCATAAGGCAAAACCAATAGCCTCCTGCAAAGAATCACTATGTTATGCATAGGCATATTCTCCATCTTGACCTTGGTGAATTGAACCTTTTTCTTCACCCCTAGAATAACCATATCTTCATGAACATTGTCATTTTTGACATCATCATTTAGCCATTTTGAAATGTCCAAAGACATAGAACCTCCCAAAGCATTGGCACTTGAAACCTTAGGAGAAGAAAAACCCATAAACAATGAATCTGCAAGCTCTTTTCCCTGATCATTTTTAGCATCAATTAAAGCATTACCATGAGACAAATCCTTGTCATAAAGATTAAAAAAAAGAATGCCATCTACCAATTTTTTCTTTTTGAATGCACTAACCTTATCCATTTTTGGTGACTCCCAGAGAGATGCATGCAAAGTCGGGCACACTACCTACAACAAGTCAGCATACAAACCTGCCAACATAGGCCCAATTCTGCTTTTCTGCTATTGTTTCCAAACTGTTGGTACATGCACTTCTTGCATGAGCTTATCATACAAATTTCCAGGCCAATTAGGAACTCCAAAATTCTTGACATACCACAAAATGTCGAATGTATCCTTTGTAATGACATTTGCCTTAATGAAGAGAAGGAACCTTTGCATAAACCACTTGATGAAGAATCTTCTTTTTGGGTCATCATATCTCAAGATATATTGATTTTTGGCACTAGTAGAATTTCCAAACTCATGTTGCATCACTTCATCTATACATCTCCAATGCTTTGGTCTATCATTGAGATCAAGAGAGAATGCTACAGCTAAAAGAGAAGGTGTGAGCTCCAATTTACCACCAATTTTGCCACTCTCTCTAATAATCAATAATTACTGTTGGGAATGTACATTATTGCCCTAATAATCCCATGGAAATTTAGTAAAAGAAAGCAAACCAAGCTGCTTAAGCTAGCCCCTAGTAGTGGGCTTAGAGACATCCATGAATATAGAGCAATCTACCATCGGTGTGGACATGTCATTGTCATCATCACTCGACATAATTGAAGACGCTTTTGATGTAGAATCCTTCGCTTTGGAAGGAGTTGTGTTAGGAGGACTGTCGCTTCAATCTGCCTCCTACTTAGGAACCCCTCACGACTACTGTCACCCCTTTTGACAAGGGTTTTGGCACTTTCTTTCACCGTGTTTTCAGCATTGTAGCGCCAACAACAACCTGTTGAGAATTAGATAAGAAAAGAGATGAAGAATATGAAGGAACATGAAGGTGTGGATTTGCATGATGGCACTATTGAATAGGCACAAGCATCAAAACTCATGTCTTCTTTCCCATGCTTTCCCCTTTTTCTTATTTCCCTACTTCACGATGAGTCAATCTCCTAGAAAAGAGAGAGTGCATGACATACTGATGACAACATGTACCCACTATGAGTTTGACATTTGTTCTATGTCTCTTCAAATAAGCCTAATGTAACGAAAATTGGATGTCCTCACATAGTTCCAATACTAAAAGAACTACAGTTGAAGTCAATTGCCCTTCTAAACCATCATGCACAAGTCCATAGTTAAAAGGTAAAAGTCCTTTCAACGCACAATCCATCAATGCCATGATAATACTTTGCCAAGTCATAAGGTATTGTGGGAAAACTTTAAAGATCTATCCACCATATGTCAAATTCCCATAGCCCAATTTTAATGTAAGATAGTGCCACCACTTCATGAAGCTCCTTTGCACTTGTAACAATACAAAAAACAACTCCAAAATACCTTGCACTTCATAGAGAACCATTGAAATTTGCATAGCTTCCTTATGAAGACCATAAGTAATATAAAAAATAACATCATCATATAACATTTGACAATAAAATAATGGTTTTTTTTTTTGTAAAGAATCAATCCAAGCAACCCTAAAAACAATCATAAGGGTTAAAGAATCATAAACTGCTCTATGAGGTAAAATCCCATGGCTTGCTCTATGAAGCAACATTGCGGATGGTTGAACCAAATTGACTGCAACTGTGGGTTTCCCTTGAACTTCATGAGGTAAATCATCATAGTCTAGTTGTACTAGCCTCCTTAATCTAAACCCATTTAATGCAGGCTTGATTATTTCACCCTACAAAGTAGCCAACACAAAAGTTCATTGATCCACATCTTTGACAACCTCGTAAGGGCTATTATACCTCAACTTTAGCTTTTCTAGATGTTTTCCAAGACACGAATTATACACCATAACCAGATCACCCTCCTTAATTATCTTCTTCTTGATGTGTGTATTTACCCATGCTTGTCTTCTACTGCATCACTATTGAAAGGTAATGGGCTATAATCTGATCTTCTTTGAGTTGCATCAGTCGGTGCTACTACCAACATCTTCTTCAATATATCAAAAGCTTTATCCTAGTCATGCCTCCAAACAAACTGAATTCCCTTCTTAGTAAGCAATGTAAGCGGAGCACATATATGAGCTAAATACCACAAATATCGACTATGCCATTTCACTTGCCCCACAAAGTGCATCACTTCTTGAATTGTGGTAGGTACATCAACCTTTTGAATTGCTTGAATTTTCCTCGAGTCAATAGCCTTACCTTCCTCGGAAATAATATGTCCCAAAAGAGCTCCTCTTTTGGCAGCAAAAATAGATTTGAATCGGTTAAGTGACATGCCAAATTGATGGCATCTTTCAAAACAAAGCCTGAGATGCTGCAAATGATAAGCTTTCTTGCCAAATACACAGACATCATCTATGAAACCCTCATAAAAGATGTAAGGTATGGATCAAATGTTTTATGAGTTGCAAACATATGCAGTAATTGAAGTTTTTTATTCTCCATATTCTTTGGTCTTCATTTTCTTATAAATGCCATATACTCTGCTAGATTCTGTTTTCTTTCATGGAGTTGAAATTGCAATAGTAAAAACCTAAGATATATTTGTTACCCTAAACATAAGAGAAGGTTATAAAAAATGATAGAGTATCAAATTATTTGTCCAAGCTTTACTTAAATTTCTAATGTTAAATATCCTTATTATAACCATAATAGACGAGGACATGCAATGGTAGGTCTATCTTAAGGCTATATTTAGGTCTTTCATACGATGGTGGATCTATCAATTGATCATATACTTGCTATCACATGCTTTATCCTCAAGTCAATTGCTATCACAGTGTTGCAAGTGGAGTTATGCTGAGTCATTTTCTTCATCAATATAGATCTAGCCATTGTGCTTGTTTATCGATGAGATGTGGAAAATGGAGCATTAGATTCAAGCTAATAATTTTGGATCAAGGCAATTTCTATAGTTTCTTAAGGAGAACTTAAGAGAAATCCATAAGTATGGGAGCACTTCTATAATGGTGGGATTGGGGGGAGATTATGGCTATTTTTCTTACAAAAGATGAGATGAGGACCTTCTTTCAATCTATATTTCATAATGATTTCTAACCTCTTTTTTTGTCTTTAAAAAAGGGGGAAGATAAGGTCGACAAGTCCTAGAAAGTATGGTGAAGATTTTTTTTCACATAATGAAAAAGATGTAGCTTATTAGTCCTAAAAAATATTGTTCCAAATTTTAAAGTCATACATGATGTATACTTTTTGTATGTTTGCTCCATTAAAAATCCTTAAGTCTATTTACATCACACCTTTGATTCATGGGACATTATAGTTAAGAGAAAAAAATGTGAATCAAAATAGTGATGTGTTTATACAAACCTAAACTTGCATGGCAAGGGTTGTATTTTCCATATAGTGCATAGGTGTCCTATAGAGGGACCTATCCACATGCAGATAAAGTCTCTTGTATGCATACCAATCTGAAGTAGAGTGTCAAGATTGTGGGAGAGAAGGAAGGAGTCTCGCTTGAAGCTTTCTTGCTTGCACAATGGGGGAAGACACACAAGGGTGGAGGCTGAAAACAGTTTTCCTCTTCTTAGTTGTGTAAGCCAAAAAGAACTCAAGTACAAAGAAATAGAAGAACCCTAGATATGGGTCTCAAACCAAACTCAACTAACTAAGGTGGCATACTAACTGAGCCACGAACTAGAGTAGATAAGGATAGTTATCATGTAGCTATTATTCAGGGGCGGTGTACCAACCGCATCTGCAATTGACAAGTCGGTGACATAAATACACAACGGTCACCCTGGCGTATCACGAGTGGAGCTCGATATCTCAACATAGAGCACAAATTTTTTGCAAATAAAAGTGGAGTCCCACAAGTATTTAACCAAGTAAGAGGTAACTAATCTCAATATGCAAGCATTCTCATAACCATTTTTACAAAAAGCATTAAAAGCCTTTCAAATAGTAGTTGCTAGTTCTCAATTAGAGTTGGTTGCGTAGATGTAGGCAAAAATTTGGGCGAGAATGACTTTCTACGACCAATTAGAGGGTTTGTCTCAACTTTGATGGAGGAACTCAGTGCATGGCAAAGGGAGAAGCTCTTGCTTATCAAAATATCGATTGTTGCCAATTCCTCTTCTTCTCAAAGTAAGAGAAATTTTGAACATGCTTTTTACTCTACTAGTAGAGGTAGAGATTGTGGCCAAGGCTAGGGTAGTGATCATGGTCAAATTTATGGTACACATTAAAATACAAGAGGACTATCCCAAAGAAGGGGGAGCTAAAGAGGGAAAGTTGTAAGTTTTAGCTAACACAAAAAATTTAATTATAGTAGGAGATCTTGGCACTATGGTTAGAAAATCCACATTTCTAATAACTCCTTCAAAAAGAAGGGTGGAATTAGGAATGGAAAAAAGTAGCAAGGTAGTTATGCTTTGAATAGAAAAAATAGTGATGATAGAAGTGAGAAACTCTTTGTTATGCATCATTTTATGAATATTATGACTATTGATGGTTTATCTAAGAATGATGTATGGTATGTAGACTTAGGTGCTTCTAACTACATGCCTTTTCATGGAGAGTGGTTTCGCTATATGTGCAATCTAGAGTCTTGAGGTTATGTGGAGATAGGGGATGATACAACCCACACCATTACTCATGTTGGAAATGCTTTCTTGAGGATGTAAGATCGTTGTGCTCCATTAGAATGAACTTGGAGCATCAAAACTAAGAGAAAAAAATTCTTTGTACACAAAATAAGCATAATTTATAATGAGATCCATCACCTACAGATAGGTAGCCTCCTGAGTGAATACCAATCTTTATGGATGTATTATTCATAGCAAAAGGCAAACAATAAACTTGCATACTTTTCATAATAGGAGCAGAGGAGCAAGATCTAGATTACCTTGAAATTTTTTTGGCTCAAACAAAAATGAAGTTGGAGCATCAAAATCAGGAAAAATGAAATTACTTTGCATAGTAAATAAGGATAGTTCATAAAGAGATCCCTAACCTATAAATAGATGGCCCCCTCAATGAATCCAAAAAGCATTATCAATAATTCCACTTTTAGATCCTCGTCCAATCACGTCCACAAATGGACAACTGGTCCATGATTCATAATGTCAAATTTTACTAGAGTTCTCATTATGCTCAAGAAGAAAAATACCAAATATGTGGTCCCTTCACATCATGTATCTAAAATGAACGTCCACCTCCACTTCTTCATATGCCCTTTAAATATTCCATTCACTAGTGCATGGTTCCCATCTCATTGAACAATAGCCAAAATAAAACTCTCAAGTCTTTGATTTGCATTTTATGCGTCGAGGAAGGGCAAGCATAAAATTTAAATCAGTTTTCTTAAGGGAAGGTTGATGCATCATCATATGTTGATTTTTGTCCATCCCAAGCACACGAATGTAGACATAATACATGTGCTTGTAGGCCATGAAGGGTTTACTTTCCAACTCTCTCTTTTGAAAGTCAGGACATGTGCAGAAGTGCTCGAGATTGACATGCACCTCATATAAATGCTCTAACATAACATAAAATATAACTTTTTCATTTTTCGCCACTACTTTCTCTTCCATGAAAACTACATCCAATGCCTCAGCCATGCAGTTTTTCTTTCTGCATCCTTAGAAATACCATGTCTCCATTTTTTGCTTTGCTTGCCACTTGAAGAGGTAAGTGGTCCTGTCCCATGGGTTTTAGTATTTTCGAGGGTAAGTGGAATACCATCATGCTTGAATGCAAAACCTCCTTTTATAAGAATTGAAATCTCCTCTGCAGAAGCATTGGTGCCCTTGTCAATAGACCAAATCCTTGGTTGCAAGGGCACATGCTTAACTTGTTTATCAACATCCCATGAGTGTGTCTGTGTGTGTGTGCGCGTGCGCGTGCGCTTGCATGCATGCATGCAATCTCTATTCTCCTTTGCAGCTCCAATAGGATATACTCCACAACAAAATGGAGTTGCTTTTTAAAAAAAAAGCATAATATATAGTTTCCTTTGTCAATTATGTCTAGAAAAAACTTGCCTCACTTTTATTGGGTTTTCCTATTGATATACACATTATAAATAGGAGACCCATAGCTACTTACAAAGCAGAAGTATATAAGTAAAAATCCAAATGTGTGCCATCTAAAAGCGGTTGATTATATTTCTCATGTACATATTCTTGATTAATTGTACAACAAATTGGATCTTGAAGCTTAAAAATATGCATTGTGAAATATTATATTGATCAAAAGGGATTTAGAAGCTATAACCCTGTCACGTGTAGTTTGAGAGCTAGCAAGGCTATTATCTTTGATAAGATGAGTAGCTAGATGGCAATGTGTGAGATACAATTGAGATTGATGTATATGAGAGTGCATTTGTGCAAAAATAGGTTAATTGTCACAAACATTGTGGGCCACAAGAGTATCCTATTCATGGGTCTATTGATAGACCTTGGAATGGTATATGTATATTGTGATTACAAGTCACTCCATTAAGAACGTCTCAGGTGTAGAGAAAATGTTAGGAGAAGGTTGTGGACTTTCCCTTTATGGCTAATGTAATCACAAGTTTCTCTCATTTTTTATGTAAATTTAGATGGCTTTGAGCAGAGCTTGGATGAAGAGTTTGAGATTTTCACCTAAGGATACCTACTATAAGGAAGTTGGCAAGATAATCCTTATTAATCCTTTCATCATAGAATAACAAACTATTAGTCTAAAATTGAAAGAAACACAAATTGAATCTAAACAAAAATAAAGAGAAGAGGGAAGAGAAATAGAGAAAGCATGCATTATACAATATTGGGTGCAATCTTGCCCCATGCAAGGGTGAGCACCTCCCCCATGTATTATAAAATTGAAATAAGTTTTTGTGTTCAAAATGCATCGAAGACATCTTTTTGTTTTCGTGATTTTCTTGTTCTTACATGGCTTTCTTTTGGAAAATAAATCTAACACACCCTATTCTAAATAGCTTTACAATCAATTTTTTCAAAAAAAACTTCTTACAAATATATTCAAAATAAATCAATTGTGCATGTGTGCATGCAAAGTCATTGCACTCATGAGGACTTACAAAAACATAATATTTTCATAGTGTAGCATATAATTTCCATGCATTAAGATATGCATCCCAAAATAAAAATTCCACATAACTCTTAATAATATACTTATCTACAATATTGGTATAATATTCTCTAGCTCATGGGTGAGCACCTCCCCCATGTATGTATTTATATAATTGAATTAAACTTTTGTGCTCAAAGCACATTGAAGGCATCTTTTTGTGTTCTTGCTTTTCCTTTTCTTGTACGATGTGATTTAGGGAAAATAAATCAAACACACATTATTCTAAATAGCTTTACAACCAAGTATAATATTTTAACCATTATAAAGAATGCGTCCAAAATGAATCAATTGTACATGTTCACATGCAAAGTCCTTGCACTTATGAGTGTCTACAAAAATACAAAATTTTCACATTGTATATCATATAATTTCCATGCATTAAGATGTGTATTCCAAAATAATAATCATGGATAACTCTGCCTTATAATCACGAGTGCATCTTATGCGATAAGTGTCAAGGAGTGGATTGGAGAGGGAGAAAGAGAAAAGAGAGACTATAGAAGTGAGAGAAGATGAGGCACAAAAGAGAGAAAGAGAGTGACGAGGAGAAAGAAAAACTTGAAAAGGAGAGAGAAAGACAGAAAGAGAGAGAAGGCAGCCATGAAAGTTGAGAAAGAGAGAAGATGAAGGAGACTTGTATTATAATAATGATGATGAAGACAATCAAGTCCCTTACACCCTTTATGTCGGCCAGTGTAATTTGTATTCTATCCCCATTATTTTATTTCCCCCTCTCTTACATTCTATCCCCACCCAAAGGTTTTTTTCCTCAAAAACAAGTTGGGGTACTTATTATAAAAGACAAGGTAGGGGCAGACCAGAGTACTACTTTGCTGCTACTGCTGCTGTAGACATTACAAGGGGTATCCAATGGAAATAAGGAGTAATTGTTGATGTATAAAGGGTCATTGATCAAGTATGATATATGGGTATGATTGGGGAATGATAAAATTTAAATCTTGATCCATATTCTCTAAGAAAATGAAGACTGTAGGTAGTGGACAACATGGTGACAACATGCTGTCTACTATAAGACCCTGCTGCTGTAGTAAATCTGAGATAACTTTCTATAGAGAACTCTGATCAAGGGGTTTGATACATAGAAACCGAGTTGTTAATGAGTAATTTCATGCTATGTATGGCACTCAATGTTGTCTAGAAATCTGAATAAAATTGTGGGAGCTTTCGTTCTACCGCCAAGACCCACGGACCGCTTATTGCTTCAAGCATTCCAAGCCGAGCACTAATGGCTACCTCTCACATAGCTGACGTGCCATCCATATCTATGGGTGTAGTGAGCTTAGCTCCATGCCGATCGAGTTACCTCCTCTCCCGCGCACTCTGGTAGCTCCATGATCCAAGTGCAAGCTTCAAGCAAGCTCCATCCTCAAGCTCCACGCTCCAAGCTCCATTGCCACAAGCAAGAGAAGAGAAGAGAAGAGAAGAGAAGAGAAGAGAAGAGAAGAGAAGAGAAGAGAAAGAGAAAGAGAAAGAGAAAGAAGAGAAGATGGAGAGCTTCTCCTCCCCGGTCCCTCACCCTCACACTCTCACACTTCCTCTCTCAAGCACAAGCTCAAGCAAGAAATAACAAGAAGAAGAAGAAGAGGAGAATCACTTTTGGCCACACACAAGAATGAGCCTCTCATTCATTTTTCAACTTTATATAAAAAACCCTAAATCCCTTTTTGGGCGATCCCGTTATCCCCTTTTTTACATTTTCGGTCGTGGCCTAGGCCCTTTTTCCCATTGTCCTTCTATCTTCCTAGCTTCCTTCCTACTACTGGCCATCTACCTTTACAAATTGCACGAGTGAGAGCCCGATGCTCTTTTAAGTTAAATCATGATGTGCTTGTGCTCTTTTACAAAAGTATTTACTTGCACTTTTTCTTATGCGCCTTTTTCCTTTATTTAGGACTTTTCTGTACTTCTTATGTTTCCATTTTTTTCTGGGCGCGCCTTCGTCTTCCATTTCACTTTTGCCTTGGCCTTTGTCTTCTACTTTAGATTTTCTAGATTTTCCACCTTGTTCATCTAAGGGTTAACATTACCCCCCTCCTAGACGAGTGCCAGTCCCATGGCACTCACTGTCGTAGGTAGCAGGCTTTAGCATGCACCAAAGATGTGGGTGGCAAGGACGTATGTGTTTGCCTTTTTGGATTCCTGGTGGTGGGTAGATGAAGGTCGTTGGGGCCATGTTGTTGGCGTGGGTGGCTGGTGGGAGGGTGGTTGGAGTTGGGGGTACATCTGCTGGGAACTGCATTGGGGACTGGTAAAGGTGGTAGTTTGTGGGGATTTGCACAGGCTAATTATTTGGTGGGCTTGCGTGATAGGAATGGTCAAGAAGTTAGAATTGAGTGATGATGAAGACCTAACGATGCATTTGATGGAGTCTTCAATACGTGTGATTGAAAACCTCTTATATGTGGTCTCTCCCTCGAGATAGTGCTAGTCTTTTTTATCATGTACAAGACGTAGTTCAATTAGTTTGGGAGACAGGTCAAACTCTAAGCAAGTTGATAGTATTGTTGTGCACTTGAGGACCCAAACTGTGTGTATATTTCGGTGTAGATATTATGTGAGTGATTGTGCATACTTAGATATTACGTAGTTAGAAGACCGTCGGCTAGTTTCTTGTAACAACGTGTGGATGAAGCAAAGTTGTCCATGTTGAGAAGAAGTACACGTGAAGGTGTATGAGACATCCTTTGTATTGTGACACCACGATGTAGCATAATCCAACACATTGGCACCGAATTTTCGGTAGCTGGTAGCTACTGGGCTTGCTCGACGAGTATGGTGTACTTTTCATGGCCATTTGTGTGGTGCTTACCACAATCGATTGCAATGAGTGCAAAAAAGGAATCATGCAAATGGGTCAGGGTGATAGGTCTACTAACCGTAGGTGAGACAAGATCCCTAGGTATGTCTTACCCTTGATGTGCCCTAAACAATTGTGGGGGATGTGTAGAGGGCTAGGGGACTAGGGATGGAGCCAGTGACCAAGGTCACTGGGCATACCTAATTTGAGAACCCCTAGGTGTCGTGATGTGATTGTGAGTGGTTTTTTTCTTTTCTTTTCTTTTCTTTTATTTTTTCTTTTTCTTTTTCTTCTTTCATTTTCTTTTCCACTTTTTTTTAAAAAAAGAATAACATGAGTACAACCATTGCAATACGTTGAGGCTATCAGCCTTTCAATTGGATCGAGATTCAAAGGCTGCGAAACTGGATATTATAGCGATGATTGTGTCCCAGCCTCGTTGCTAGAGGAAAGGTTGTTGAGATGGGGAGATGCATTGGAGATTTTGCAAAACCTCTTTGTAACATGCAATGTTGGTACACTTGAGGTAACAGCTACCGTGAGTGCTAGCTGTAGAGTTTGACCCATAAAGAGAAAGTGGCCCACTGATCATGATTTGGGCCATGCGATGTGGGTGATCAAAAAAGGTGATTTTTGCTTTAGGCAGTGAGGCTTCGGTCATGGCTCTTGTGAGGTTGGTGGTCTTGCAGTGACTTGGGCATTGAACACTTTCATACAAAGACATGTGTTGTCTTGCATCCACTCAGCACTTCATGAGAGTATATGCAAGTCGCATGCATCAAGTATAACGAATAGATGCAACGCAACAAGATATTACTTTATCAAAATCCTATGGTGCTAGCTGCGATGCATATTCCGACACTTGTTAAAGATGTGGCATATATTAGTAGTAGGTAAGGGATGTTTATATAGGTGGGGAGCTTGCCCCTTTAACCATTTAAATACAAAAAGTTATGGCAGGATGGCCTTTGTAGAGTAGCTTATACAAAATAGAGGCTACTCTATTTGTACGAGGCGAGGTGAGTCTGGGTGGTCGTGCGACTAGGGTTGTGCCAGTGAGGGGCTCCTGTGAGGCTGGGCAGGGAAGATATCGGCTAGGACCCAAATGGTGTAGTCCCTGGCTGCAACTATTTCCAAAATGCTTTTAAACAATGCATCAAATTCCTGCTTGTCTAGAGCTGCCCTCTCCTCTTTCAAGCACCTGGTGCCCGAGCATCTGATGGGGGCCTACACGGTCAGTGTTGCCACAACCCATGTGATCCCTTGAGCCCTCGTCCTCTTGGCTTGGGGAGTTTTTGACTTGTGTCCTGGGCGGTGTCATTTAGGGCCTCTTTTCGACACGTACCTTTTAGAGTAGGCACGTAGCATTCTAGTGGGGGGCGCTAGTGCCTTATGCTCCCTCCGACGGTGGAGAGCTTCCCTGCAGGCCAGCTGTACTATGTGGTCCATGATTGCTACCATAGGGAGACCTGCAAAATGTGAAACAAGGGTTAGGCCCGGTGGCAGGATAAAACTATTCACATGGAAAGGATTATACAGTGGGTTACCAAGCGCATATGATGAGGAGGGGTGAGGTGAGGCACGTAGTGTTTGTTGTAAAGGGATGGCCCTAGTGATGATATTCATCCTGATTCGAGTACGGAACATATTCCAGCTATAGTAGATCTTGGCTTATGCTAAGCTGTGTGGAATGGTTGTCATGGATTGGAGTAGGGCTCGTCCCCAGAAGGATAGACTGGAAAGGGAAAAGGTGTATAGAAGGGGACGGCACCCCATCTACGCCGTCAGAGATGTTGGTCAGGGCTTTCTATGGTGGTAATGAGGGTTGCATGCCCTCCACCTAGAGGTGGGAATGGTGACACAACTTCTAGATGTGTGGTGAGAGGAGGACCTGAGGAACTTAGCATGTCAAACCCAAACTCTTCTCCATGTGCTTGACTATCATTGCTTGTGTGTGTTGGTATTATCTATACACGCTCACAAAACTCATTGTCATTTATGTACATATTTAGGAATCCATGTCACTTCATGAGGATAAAAACCAATTGTAGAACTCCGGATTGTACTGGAGTGTGGCACACACATCTAGTACTCATGGTAGCTTACTCAATAATGATAGATATTTTGCAACATCGAGTAGCATGGTACCATGTCCGAGTCTACTGGCAACACGTAACACCTCCTCAGTGAGAACCTTATCAGCCAGAGAGTTCTCTTGGCTAGTTCCAGCTAAGTCCATACCCCGAATGACAATCAACACTTGAAAGGAAGTTGGTAGTTCGGCCATTGCAACACGGTTTTCAAACCAACGTTTTTCAAATTGACTTTGACCCTTTGATTGTCACTTTAGTTGCTCTATCTCTAAGAGATTTGGTTGGTAGAGCACATCATTAAATGTTATAGTTAAGCATAGCTCATCGGCTTCCTCGTCAGAGAGGTGAGTCGCATGCATTCATGCAAGAGCCTGTCATAGTGCTCGTCAAGATGTTCTTGCTCTTCCCAGGATAGGGGAAATGGCAAGTATTCTTCAAGCTGCTCCCTAGGGAATGAGCCCATTTTTGCAAGGATGTAGACACATGCGAACACTTTGCTCTTAGCATCCAACTCAGTTAAGCATTCTGCGACACTTCTATGTTCAAGGAGGGCTTGCTCGGTTGCTATCTCATGCAAGGTTCTAGGAGTTTCCCTAGGCTTTAGCATAGCTGGGGGCTCAAGCCTAGATGAGCAAAATTGGTCAATGTTAGGATTTCTTATGCTCTCGAGGTTTCCACGTTTCTCCTGAGGCCTTGCTACTATTGTGTCATGATTCTCCTTGGATGTGACCGGTATAGTCTTGTCACCTTGTTGTGACAGTGTTGTATCCACTATTGATTGGTCAATGCGAGTTCTATTGTCAGTGGATTGAGTGTTGCAAGAAACCATTGATGGTAACGGTTTCTTTGATTTTTCAGAGCACATGGATGCATCTAAGGTTTCATCACTACTAGGAGAGATGGCAATGGGTCCATTCATGGGTGTACTCGATGCTTTATTCCTCGGCTCTTTGGCACTCTTGGTCTCAATATTCTTGGGGTTTACAACCCCTTGCAACTGTCGTCATTGTTTTCGTTCTTTTCTCTTCTTTTTCTTAGGCAATTGAGGTGTATCCCTTGAAGACTTGGGACCTTGAACTAGGTCAGTCGTTGATGTGCTTGGTTGGGCCTCAGCATTCTCTTTCTCTAGTGTGTCCTCATGAGACATAGTTGCGGCCTGCTAAACAGCCTTGCTAGGTTGTGAGGGTACAACTGCCTCTCTTTTTGGAGAGCCTAGCTCTTTAGCTAATTGCCCTCAATTTAGCTCCTCAAGCCTAGGCTTTAGATGCTTTGGAAGTGCTGGAGTTGTCAAGGATGTTGGTTGTGACACCTCCTCCACAAATGAATAGCCAAGGACAGGTTCCGCAAGGGGCATTGCCACAACTGAGGGCTATGACTGTTGTGATCCCTGATTGGGAGTAGTAGTAGCTAGTTCAGTGGACTGGCTACTATTGGTGGATTGTAGTGTCAAGTCCTTAGGCCGATCGGAAATGGTCGAGTATTTTGTTGCCCTTTGAGCATTTACTTGTGTAGATTGAGCATCAGCTGACCTGGTCACATTAGGTTGCATAGGCACGTCCTTGGGCCGAGAGCTATGGGGGGTGTCATGTCCCACCTCTTGGACATTTGGAAGCTTGGATGGAGATAGAGATTGGGATTGAGTAGTTTCCCTTGACGACTGCTGTTGTGCTTCATGTGTTTGTTTAGAAAAAGACGGTGTAGGAGATCTGGGACTCTTAGGTGACTGGATGAATGATTTGCCCGAGGATGTTAGACGATTGTGCCATTTGCTTTGTTGAGCAATCAGTCTTTTTACGAGCAGTGTTGTGCCTCTGGTGCTCATTATCCTCTTGGAGAGTCAAAAGCTCCTTGAGCACTAGTGGTCTTTGTGCACGCTTAATGGTTACATCTGACATGTGCTTATTAAGCATGCTAGGCTGGAGCTCCTCCTTTAGAACACTCATGTTTGAGACTTGGAGTTTCTCTTAGATTTCCTCTTGTTCTTCTATGCTTTTGATGAAATTTGGCCGTCAAATGATAGAGGTGGTTTAGCAGGGGGTTTTGGTATCCAAATCCATTGGTTACCTGCATAATACCCTTAAGCACATAGCAATGCTTTGGATATCCATCAGAGCATTGTGCTGGCTGTTTATCGCAGCACACACAGAGGAACGAAAAATGGAGCAGAAGTGCAAGAAAAATGGAAGAAGGAGATAATCAAAAAGGCACAGGACAAAGGAAGGAAAAGGCACCCTGGATGGAGGTCAGACCCTAAAAATTTGAATGACGACCTCCCCAGAAGGCTTCAGTGTCGCCTCGAGAAAAGAAAAGAGTAAAATTGCACCATTAAATATGAAGGCACTCCCAAATCCTTGTAAAAAGAGTGCGAGGATCACTCCTATGCAAATTGTATGCATTAGTGGAAATGGGATAAGTTAGAACAGTGGGAAATAGGAAAATAGGGCTAGGCTAATGGTCGGCCATGTAAAAAGTAGGGATGACTGCCCAAAAAGTAGGGCATGTATATAAAGTTCAAAAGTGAATGAGAAGCTCATTCTTGTGTGTGGCCAAAGCTTCTTCTCCTTCTTCTCTTGTTTCTTGCCTTCTTGCTTGTGCTTGAGTGAGGGAGTGAGGGAGTGAGTGTGTGAGAGTGAGGGATTATGGAGAAGAAGCTCCCCATCTTCTCTTCTTCTCTTCTTCTCTTCTCTTCTCTTCTCTTGCGCGGTTATGGAGGATGGAGCTTAAGGGAGGGGGCTTGAGCTTGCTTGAGCTTGCCACAAGGATTGTGGAGCTACCGGAGTGCAAGAGAGAGGAGGGAACTCGATCGAGCATCAAGGTAAGCTCACTACACCTATAAGGTAGGCATTGCACGTCAGTTATGTGAGAGGTAGCCATGGCCGCTCGACTTGAAACGCTTGATCAATAAGCGATCCATAGGTCTTGGGGTAGAGCTCTGTAGCTCCCCCACATTTTGGTTCCATTGGTGGGACCAACAGAATTGAGCCTTGAGCACCGCGCGCATCGAATTGATCATAGAAGTAGGGTTTGCTGCTCAAACCAGTGCTTGAGATAGTTAGGATATTTAGGAGGTTTTGATCTTTGGAGCAAGTATGTATTTTGATTTGTTGTTGAATATTAGAGTAGAACCATCCAACTCCATCTTTGTTTGTGATTTATGTTGCATTAGGTTGAGTTTAGGATAGGAAAATGAAGGAAAACAGAAGGGTTTTGCTGCTGGAGACAAGGAAATAGGGGCACAGATTCAAACTTCTGGCTAGAAGAGTGTGCGGGATTAATTTATGAGTTTACAGTAGGCTGGGGTGGGGTAATAAGGGGCCTAGGGAACACCACATTTGACATTTTGCCTTCTGAGAAGAGAGTGAGCTTGAGAGCTAGGGAGAGAGCAAGAGAGAGAGAGAGAGAGCTGCGGGGAGATCACGAAGTGCTGATCAATTCGAGCGCCACATTGCTTCTAGGTATGCCAAGCACTTCCCTCTATTGCTTTGCATCTATTTTGAAGGCATGGCACGATTCCGTGGAGTAGGCGTTGACCTTGAGGAATCGCGCGCAACCCGCAGGCCGTCGTCCGTGCCGTCGGACCAGTTCGTCCGAGTCCTAGAATAGGACTGCTTGACTTCTGGAGTCGGACCATCCGACTCCAAAAATCGGACCACTTTTTCGATCCGATTTCCAGGATCGGGGACCAGCTCGAAAATCGGACCACTTTTCCGATCCGATCTCCAAAATCGGACCAGCCGTCCGAGTGTTATAATCGGATTCGGTGTCAAAGTCAGACCACATGTCCTAGTCCCCGATTTGGACCACTCAACCCATTGCAGTAGTCGGACCTCCCCTGTTCGACTAGGGAAATCGAACCAAAGTAGAAGTTGACCACTGTTCCTAGTGTGAAACTCGGACCAGCCCATCCGATCCCCAGAATCGGACGAGTTCACCAGAACTTTAATAGAAGGTTTTTAAACCTGTCCCACAGTCCAGGCCACCTTGGTCACATCTCTGATCCCCTAGGGAACCCAGTTTAACCTTAAAAGCTAGAGGCTAGACAGGATAACGAAGATTTACCCCGAACAGCTAGACATTGAGCATACCAAATTTGAAATTTGACTTGACGTTCGGCGAACAGCCAACCAACCAACCCTAAAGCAGAATAGAGAATGCAGCAAGGTCTTTCAGTAAAACTTTAGATCAACCAGAACTTGCACTTAGAGCCACATCAGGCTACGAGCGTGAGGGGTAGAGTGGAGTCTGCATTGAGCATTTCGTGCATCCGCACCTCACTTTTTGATTTCATCACCTAAGGTGCACTACAAGAAAAGGAAAAGCTTGTTTTCGCACTGAGCACTAGAAAGCACGAAGCACAAGTTGTGAATAAGATTGACGACTGCTTCCAATAACAAGGAGCTCATTAGGAGACATAATAACATCAAGGAACCCACTACTAGGAGAAGATCCCAAAATATAGTTGGCTACCAGAGAGCCCCATCAGTAGGACCCTAAGAGGACACGAAGATCCGGAAGGCGACAACATAGAGGATCAGACGTTGCAGGAGTTACTCAAATTGATCGATGACCTTGTGGAGCTAGAAGTGGGAGCAATGTCAGGATCACAAGGCAGACAAGGAGAGGACCACTGGACTTGGGAGAATTCCCAGTCATAGTGTAGGAGTTAGTCAATGAGTATAACTTGTTGATTAGGATGGTAGTTCAGGGTAGGCCAATAGAGGAAGTGGTAGCAAACGTAGAAGAGGAAAGAAAGGCGATCAGAAAGGCACTAGAGAGTATGATTGCCTATAACCACGAGCAAAAGGCTAGGAAACTCCAACAAGATGTAGACATGTACGAGGCCAGTGCTAGCTTTGGCTGGTGCAGCCACCAAAGCAACACCAAATGCAGAGAGAAAGCGAGCAGTAGAGGCTGACTTATCATTGAGTGAACTTGTAGCCAGGTGCAACAGCCTTAGCCACAACATTACTCTTGGGATTAGGGGTCACGCAAGGGGCAAAGGGGCAATCTAGGATCCCTGTTGTAGCAAAGTAACTAGACAAGTATGAACCTAGCAATGACCCATATAGCTTTGTGGAGCAGTTCGAACAAGTTTGCGAAGAAAATGGCCTCACGGACCTGGCACAACGTTCTCAAGCCTTCGAGCTGTGTTTAGGTGATAAGGGGAGAATTTGGTACACTAGTCTAGATGCAGCCAAGTGCATGAACTTTGCCCATCTTAAAGACCATTTTATCAAGAGATTCTCTGAGAGAGGGTACTCTGACAACCTCATCGTCCGGTTGATGAATGTCAGTCAGAGGGAAAAGAAAGACGTAAGAGACTACATTACTCATGTGGATAGCCTCTTTAAGAGGATCCCGACCAATGAGTGACACAATGAGAAGGTTGTGTCTACCGTGTTTATAAATGGAATCCGAAGCAAGAAGCTCTACAAGGCCTTGGCTAGTAACTCCACCCTACACAGAGACGTATTAGCTAGAGTTTTTGAAGAGGCATTAAGGGTGGACGATCAGCTCAGGGAGCGAAGCATGAGGAACTCCAGTCGGGATAGTACAAGGCAGAGAGCTCCAAAGCGGACAACAACATTGGGAGAGAGAGAGAACTCTAGCATACGGGATAAGGGAAAAGGTGTTGACCAAGACCAGGAGCTGGTTGAGGTAAGAATGGAGCTTGCACGATTGCAAGAACAAATGAGGAAGCCTGCGCGATCTCAGGTGCAGTGTATACACTATGGTGGAAACCACCTCCCAGTCGAGTGTCAAGATCCTAGATCTAGGTCGTGCTCGAACTGTGGTAGGTTCGGTCATGACGAATTGCACTGTAGACTACCCAGGAGATTCCCATATGCGCAGCAATACAACCCTCCATACTTAGGCAACAGGCCACCTAACCTCTTTGGCAGGGGAGCCCAGCTGCTGGTGCTTCCAGCACCAAATGATGCAAGACCAGCCATTCCTAGGCTAGAGATGAACCCAACAGGCATATCCAGACCACCAGGGCCCTATGTAACCCAATAACCGAGTGACGCTCCTATTCACTATGTGGAAGAACCTAGTGAAGAGGAAAGCTATGTGAACCCATACATCTCCTATGATGAGGAAGGCAATCCAGTCTTTATGGACTATCGACCGGTACCGATAATGGCACTAGGCAAAGGAAGAGGTAGAGGCTTTGGAGGACCAAGTCAAGATCCAATATCATGTTGGACTTGCGTTCATCCAGGCCATATTTCATCATGCTGCCCAGAAAGGAAACATGCAAACTAGGACAAAGCTGACCTTCGATGCGCCGAGTGTGGGATCACACACCTATTTCCTGACTGTCCTAGACGGAAGCCATCAGCTAGTTCTGCCAACGTGCCCTCTGTACCCTTGGGACTATTTGGTGTGGAGACCTTTGGCAGTGAGGATATGCCCATCCCAATGCATGTCATGATGCGAGCCCAGACAAAAAATACAGGCATCTCATTGCCTGGGCCAAGTAACCTGGATGTAGCCTCGTTGGGAAAGAAAAGCGAGAGGAGAAGGAGAAAGAGAATAGATGCAAAGATTACCCTTAAGACTGAGGAAGCTACAACCTTAGTGGCAGGAAAGGGGGTCACTGATGCTGAGGCAGAGACCTCAGCTCCTAAGACACCAGAACCAGGGAGTGCCAAGGTAGGGGAGTACCCTCATCCCAGATGGAAACTCGAGGCTATAGCCAAAGTTAAGGAGTGGGTCAAGGACGCCTAGGAACACCTTAAAGATGTAGAACCCATACTAGAGGACCGAATGAAAGACCTCTCTAGTGTGAGTACACCCGTTTCACCATCGCAACCTCAATCGGGGAATGCACCCACACCACGAGAGATGCCACAAAGGCAAGACTAAGGAGAAGCTTGTCAACAAGCTAACCATGACATATGGCCAAAGAATGGTGACCAAGGAGGAAGCCAACCACCAAGCAACCTCCCCACCACTTTAGTAACCACCCCAGTAACCGTGAGCCTGGGAGATTTGCTTCGGCAGCACCCTCTCTTATGGCAAGAATTAAGGCACTGGGTGGAGGGAAAAGGGGAGCATACTGCTGCTCATAATTGGACGCAGTCACGCAAATTCCAAGCCTAACACTACACTTGGCTCCAAGGTCACTGTACGTCAATGCTTTTTGGGAAGGCACGGAGATGGATGCAGTCCTACCTATCTTAGCCTTGAGGGACGCAACATGAAAAGGAATCGTAGACACAGGCGCCGGGGTCAGTGTCTTGAGCCACGTAGTTCTACAGGCCTGGGGAAACCCACCTATGGAAGTGGCTAGGTTCAATGTTACATTGGCCAATAGAATGAAGGTCAGACCATTCGGGGTCCTAAAGAACTAGCCAGTGAAGGTCGTAGGAGTGCAGTTTTTCATAAACTTCATTGTCATGAAGGGAGTGGACTACGACATACTAATAGGCCGACCCTGGATGAGGAACACACGAGTTATTGAAGATTGGGGGAACAATCTCATCTTCTTGGGGAATAGGACGGAAGCGATAAGGGTTGAGATGGACACCTGGAAGACTACCCCAGCCGACCTCGATGCTATCTCGACCATGCTAAAAGGTGATGCCCAGGAAAGCAAACCCTATGGGTCATTGACCAAGTACATCCCTTGCTCTGAGGATGAGTGGGATTGGATGCATGTCTTGGCAACCGTTGACCTACCATTCTCAGATGAGGAAGAGCTGTGTAAGGAAGCTGCTAAATCACCATGCATGCCACCAAAGGAGCCCACCATCCCACTTTGCATGATGGCAGGAAGCTCACATGACCCAGGGAAACCGGTCTCGTTCCATATCCCCACCAACAAGCTCCAACTTTAGGAAACCATAGAGTGCCTGACCGATAAACTGAAGGGCAATAAGGCTGCTAATCTAAAACCCCTACGTAATCTCTTGGCTGGGCCTGAGTGGAAATGGACCAAAATTCACAATCTTAACCTATTACACAATTGGGATTTAGTCACTGACAAAGAGGAGATTGGAGAGGAAATCCTAAGGGATGACAAGCAGTCAAAGGGGCAAGATTCCGATGATGAGGGGTACGAGCACTAGTGCTTGTGGGGGACAAGAGTGAAGAGGAGTTAGACACGATAGAATATGACACTGAAGGGAGAGCAATCAAACAGATCAAGACAGACTCTAGGCCTAGAAGGGAAAGGGCATGCTGGAATGAAAAAGGAGTCATGCTGATAGAGTGCGATAGGTCCTGGTTGGAGCACATGGGAGCCATGGATTATGAGCAAGCAGGGGTGGTGTAGCCATTGGTATCTCCAATACTGAAGACGGATTCACCAACTGAACTACGATCCCCTGGCAAATCTCCTTCCTCAAGCGAGGGATATGAGTTTAACTCGGAGTCTGAAGTCAATACAGAGAGTGATCCTGAAATATCCCAACCCTCTAAAGTCAGATGCACCAAAGGGGACTTGCCAGTCCACCTAAGGCGCAAACAGTTAAGGGAGGAGGCCAGGAAGCAAACTAAAGACTCAGAAGCAGAGAGGCAAAAGAAGCCGCAGGACCTCCCCAAATGCTTCACGAAGTTTAAGAAGGGTGACAGAGTGGTGGTTTTGCTAGGAGCAAAGAGACAAGGGCAAGCCAATGAACCAATTGAGGGACCCGCCAGGGTCAAGGAAGTCGACTTGGCAGGGGAAGGTGAGAAGCCTCGACCTGTGTTCATCGCTGATGACCTGACCAAGGATAAGGAGGCTAGACTTGTTGCTCTCCTGCGAGAGTATGTCGATGTGTTTGCCCCGTCCTTGGAGAAACTTAGAGGAGTCGATCCTAGGGTTGTGACCCATAATATTCCAATGGTTCCAAATGCGGTGCCAACCAAGCAACGACCTTACCCTATGAATCCCAAACACACCCATGCAGTGAAGGAAGAAATCGATAAGCTCATGAAGGTGGGATTTATATATGAGATTGAGCACACGGATTGGGTATCACCCATAGTGATCGTTATGAAAAAGAATGGTAAAATTCGGGTGTGCATGAATTACAAGAAAGTTAATGCCGCTACAAAGAGGGATAAGTACCCCTTACCATATACCGAGCACATGTTGGAGAGGGTGGCAGGCAAAGAAGCTTACAGCTTCCTGGATGGTTTCTCTGGCTATAATCAAGTGCAAGTGCACCCTGACGATGCCTACATTGTTATGCCCTTTGGGCTAATGAATGCACCTACAACCTTCCAACAATTAATGTGCACAATCTTCAAGGATATGCTGCGACTAGCAAAGGAGACTTATTTAGGGCTGATTTGACGCCATATTGGGTTGATGATGTAGTCCAAGTGCTAGAGAACGGTCTGCTTGAGAGACCTATTGAGAAAGCCAGGCTAAGGAGACTTATCTTAAAAATCCAGCCATACCAACTAATCACTAGCCAACTCTATAGGTTGGGACACGATTTCTTGCGTAAATGTGTGTGTGAGCACGAGATGCACGATGTATTGAGAGAAGCGCATGGCGGGATAGCTGGCGGACACTTTAATGGGGATACGACCGCCTGTAAGGTGTTACAATCCCAACTATGGTGGCCCACCCTATTCCGTGATGCTGCTAAGTTTGTCAGACATTGGGATGAGTGCCAGAGGACTAAGGTGCCCATGCGCAAGGATAAGATGGAATTGACCCCCATAATAGCTCGACAACCCTTCAAAAAATGGGGCATTGACTTCATTGGACCTATCAGTCCTGTGGCATAGTACTCACAGGCACGCTACATCATTGTGGCAATGGATTACCTGATGAAGTGGGCAGAGGCAAGAGCCACTAGAAAGAATGGTGCTAGAACCACTGCGAAGTTCCTGTGGGAGCAGGTCTTTTCACGGTTTGGTTGTCCAATCAAACTAGTGAGTGATCAGGGCACACACTTTATTAATGAAGTGATATCCCACCTACTCTCAACCTTCCTAATAATTCATAGAAGGTCCTCTCCCTACTACCCTCAAGCAAATGGCCAAGCAGAGTCCACGAATAAAATCCTAGCCAACGTGCTTACTAAGATAGTATCCACATCACGAAGGGACTAGGATAATAAATTGATGGCGGCCTTGTGGGCCTATCGTACAACTTATAAGACGGCTATCGGATGCCCTTTAGGCTCACTTATGGAACGGAGGCCATTCTACCCTTAGAGTTCTTTGTCCCTAGCTTAAGGATAGCAGCTCAAGAGCATTGGGAGGGAAGAGAAGCTTGGACCGACCGCTTAGTGGAGTTAGAGCGTCTCATGGAGACTCGACTCTTAGCCACCCATGCTCTGATTTGTGAGAAGGCACGACAAAAGATGTGGTTTGACAAGTATGTCAACCAGTGCAACTTTGATCAAGGAGACCTTGTCCTACTATACTCGGTGAAAGGTCACAAACAGAAAATGAAATTTCAAGGACTGGGACATTTCCGGGTGCATGCAATTAGTAGAAAATGCAATGTCGAGTTGGAGACGCTCGAAGGGGAAGGAATAGGCTTCTTCAATGGCAGTCGCATGAAAAAGTACTATCCTCCTTTCCATCCATTGCACGAGCCACCTATGCGTGAAGCCCTTGTCAACATCTGGGTATCCACAATTACCAAACTAATAGATCAAGATAAAGAAGCAATAGCACCCGCCTACCAACAAATCACGGTCACCATAGAACGGACGTACTCTTTTGATGCCCTGATCGACGAAGGTGCCGATTGTAATATCTTGATGCATGATCATTGGACACTCATCGGTCAGCCTGAATTACAGCCCACAAATGCTAAACTCAGCCCATTTGGGAGTAACACTTACTCTCTCTTAGGAAAATGCAAAGTGGCTGTCTCCATCGAGTCTAAAAGTATCCTAGTCATCTTTTATGTGTTACCAAACATTAAAGGGGCCGGTGATAAGTCACTACTAGGGCGCACTTTCAAAAAGCAGACAAATTGCAATGTGGACTACAACCTAGATTGCATCCATCTTGTTGTAGGCAATGTGCGCATAGTAACTACTTTCAGCAGGGGTCATCTTACGCCTCCTACAACTACAGAGTCACCAATGGAGACCCCCATGACCAAGCCTAAGGAGAAGGGCATGGATATCTCACCCCATGCTCGAATTGCTAGAATAAAACCCACCCAAGCCATTCACATGGCCAAAGAGCCCACGCGCATATGGGTGCCAAAATGGCAAGGGCCACCTCTTGGTAAACCGCAGAAACATGCTTCTAAATGCAAAAACTATCAGTTCGCAGCCTAAGAGGCATCCCAGATGCTATCGACATAGGCGCACTACCACGCCACGATGGATCTCGAAAGATCTCCTGTGAGCACAAGGATACTATGAGGGAAACCCCTGGATATGGGTGCCTAAGTGTGGACATTCAAGAAGCTCAACTTTGAGCAACCCCACTCCAGCTGGACAGGCTGGCACATATAAAGCACAAACCGCAAAGAATGCTGAACTAGCACCAGTGATGATTAATGACTCCCAGCACATTCATTGTCCCAAGTTGGAAGCCCCAGCACCATCTAGGTCAAAAGAGTTGTGCACCCCCATGCCAGCTCGAATAGAATGCAGCACGCCTCCTATGCCACTGAAGCCCACTGGAGCATCTCCAAGTGCTCCAAAGTGCAAAGTCCCATTCGTGATGCCAACAAGGGAGTCACCACTGTCCATCCCAATTGCGCCATCACCACCAACAGGTCTTAAGCCTTCGTATGAAAGACAATCTTTCCTTTCAGTGGCCAAGGATCTCATTGAGACCTCGGGGAATGACGTAGTGACATGCATCAAGGAGTTGGATGACACCTTCACCACATTCGCTAGGAGCTATGAGAGGCTTGACCTAGGACTTCTTGATGAACCCCTTGCTTCTGATGTTTGCGCGTTGCCATGCACCTGGGAATACTATGAGTTTATGACCATCAAATTTCCCAAAATTGCGGCCAAATTAATCGCTAATGGAGAAATTTCAAAGGAGCAAGCTGTTCTTAGATGGCTAGTCACCTCTTACCGCAAGCCTGCTCGCTCTACACCTCAACGAGAACTGGAGGAGCTCACACAACTTGCCAGCTCTGATTCTCCATTCTTACAACTGTGGTATGCCTTACGACTCCAATGGGAGAAAAAAGTCTACCATATCATGACCAATGCTGAGCAAAGGAGGGCAATCAAAACAATTGAACGCGACCCTACTTATGTGGCACCTCTTTCATTTAGAGTTTTGGCCATTACAAGCAACATACACTTAGATGATTAGGTATTGGCCCACCCTTACATTGACCACTTCCTTACGGAAGAGGAGTTGCACGTTGCTAGTCGCCTCAACTATGGGAACATCTTTCATGATGTCTTGAGCTATATCACTCAAGCTTCCATACAACCATGCGAACTTGATCGTCATGCCCAGTTTGAATATAACCCTAACCTTTATACTTGGCTGTTGGCCAGGTAGCTCGCCCCACATAGCCCATGCGAGCCTTCCTCCTCCCCTTGCTAATCCTAAAAAGAATTCCCTTAACACTTGGGGAAAAGGGGGGAGGAGCGAATGAGAACCAAGTGATGAACCAAGTGATGTAGCAAGAGGTATAAAGGTTGAAAATGATCAACTAAATTCAAATACGAAAGAATGCAAGGAGGAAATAGATGTTGGTTGTGAATTATTTCTAAGTTTCATTCCTCTGAATCAACACGGAAAATTGTCACACGCATTCTTTCTTGGGTTTTTCTAGTAATGAATCAAGTTATAACGCTAATGTTGACTTGGGTGATGACAAGCACCTACCATGGCAGGACAGGGTAGACTCCCATTCACAGAAGCGGAGCTGACAAAGTATGGAATCAACATCGAGACGTATGGATTTAGCCAATTCACATTCAAGCATACTATGAATCTAGATGAAGCCATATTGGAAGAGCTGGCCGTGAGGGAGCTGGTGGACAAATGTAACCTCCAAAAGTACATGGAGAAGGTCGGACAGGCTGTAGACTACAGCATGTGCACAGATTTCTTAAGAAGCTTAGATGAAAGAAGGAGCTATGGCAGAGTCATAGTGAGGGCGGGTGATCATAGGAAAAAAGGATGCAAGTGCCCCTTAACGCAGTCATTGTCGAGAGAGCCCTGGGGCTTGTGCCCAAGAAAGAAAGACGCCCAAAAAGAGATGTGTATGCCATGCTGGGAATCAGAAAAGAGGATGTGCACACAGTCAATGGAATCAATCTGGTTGACATTCCAGACCCTACAATGAGGATGCAAGCTAAGATGATCCACGCTCTTTTCTCGGGCCACAGATACAACGCACTCATGAATAGAATCGGCGTGCCACTGCTGGAAAGCATTGCGGCAGGAGTTTTGAAGGAGGTGGACTGGAACAACTTTATTCAACAGACTATCACGAGTTCAACTGCCCTTCTAGCTCCAGCCGCAGCACCAGCTGGTGGGGAATCTTTGGCCTCTACTGCACGATCCACAAGAAAGAAACCTGCCACAAAATCCTCTACAATCAGATATGGAGGTGTCCTCATGGCAATCATTGATGAGGCTATCAAGGATGCCGGTGTGGAGGAAGAGCAAGCTAGGCACCAAAGCTCACCTCACCACGAGGAAGAAGGCTCGAGCATAAAGATGGCAAGTGACGAAGGAGAGCCTGAGATACCACCCACTCAAACGACCGAGCCACAGAAGCAAATGAAGACATAAAAAGAAGGAGGAGAGACTGAGCAAAGAGGAGCAGGCCGAGATGAAGAGGGCTCGAAGAGAGTCAATGAGGGTGGAGGAGCAATATCAGAAGAAGGAAGAGAAAGAACTCAGCATCTGCAGTGGCGGGTCTTTTTGCTCCATTCTCTGGCACCTGGTCTCGGTTGATCAATAAGAACCAGGTGACTTGAAACGCTTGATCAATAAGCGGTCCATAGGTCTCGGTGTAGAGCTCCGTAGCTCCCCTCCATTGGTTGTCCATCAATACCTTCATCTATAAGGCTAAGGCCTCTTTTGTGGTCTTCTACGATATTTCTAAGTCCAAAGCCTGTCCTTGGCATTGGCTCCTGACCTCCTTGTTTCAAGCATGGCCTCACTCATTGGTTCTCTCTATTCAACCTGTGCTTGTATCAATTCTTTCAACATGTCCTTGCTCTCATTACTAGGCTTGCCTGTTATGTCAGCACCTTCCTTGCCTTTCCCTCCAGGTTTGATGAGGTCACCCTTGCTAGAGGTTGTGACTATCCTCACACTTGGTAGTGTCAAGTGTATCCTCTGTGCTACATAATTGGCCTCACACTTGGTCACCCTTTTGAAGGGTTTTCCTAGGAGGGTTTCCTTTCTGCAATTAGCACTATTTGGAGGAACATGAAATAGGATAGGCAAGCTCTCAGTTTCAATTGTCGCGAGGATTTTGCACTTCCCTATAAGTGCTTGTCGATGTCCCCCATAAGGACTAAGAGTTGCATTAGTTGGTGTGAGATCTGGTTAGCCTAGTAGGGTCCATCCTTCATAGTCAAGATATTAAAATCTACTCCTTCATCGATCAGAGCCTCAATAGTGTGCTCTCTTTTCACGGTGAGTTTGACCCTAAGATAAGCAGGTGGTATGATGTCTCCATCTTTTGGGTATTGGCTTTTAAATTTAAGCCTTCTGACAAATGCCCTTGAGTCCCCAACTACACAAATAGATGTGGGTTCTCCACTGATGTCTTGGATCATCTATGTAGTGCTATTCAAGGTGTATCTATCGTCAAGACTGCTATATCTAGTCATCATCACGGTTGTAGCTTGATGTTGTTGCCTTTTGCTTTGATTAGATGTAGTTCGAATGCAACACATATGTGTTTTTGTGGTGTGGCCTTTTTTCCCTTGTTGGCTAGATTGGCCCATTGAGGTTCTAGGGTCTCTGTTTGTCTTTGTTTGGGTATGGGCTTTTGGTTGCTCTTTTGCAGGTGCAAATCCGTGCTGTGTAGAGCCATTACTACACTAGGATCTAATTTGGAGGACCTGTCACGGTGTGTGTTTTCTCTCCAACCTACTTGGGGGAGGTGCTGAGGGGGCAGAGCTCCCTCTGCGAGGGTTCGGGGGGGGGGGGGGGGGGGGGGGGGCCAGTCTCCCCCGGCCCGCAGGGCCGTTACGATAAATGCCATGCGCAATTTGAAAGATAGTTTATAATCGAGTTTTGAACTACTTGCTTTAGATTTCAGTCTAGGGATAGGTCTGTGCTTTTGGCTCTATATGGTCTCTCGATCAGTTTCAGGTTCTATAGGTTAAGATTTGAAAAAATTCGAATTCGGCCCAAGAGGTCCGAATTGCAAGGGCCGAATGCCCGATTTGGTCAATCCGAGGGCCGAGGGCCGAATGAGAAAGGGCCAAATGTAACTAGGCCGAATGTCAAATATGGCCAGTTCAAGTGTGGTTGTCCGAGGGCCGAGTGGCCAAGTGGGCCGAGGGCCGATTCAAGTGGGCCGAGTCAAGTGGACCGAGCAGTGAATTCGACTGGGCCGAATGTTAACTTGTCTGAGTGGGGTTGGGCTGAGTCGACAGGGCCGAGGGTCAAATTTCAAAGTTGGTCCGAATGCTTCACTTGGACAGATCGAGTGAAAGGCGTCAAAGTGTAGTGGGCCGAGTGGCCGAATGGTCCGAGGGCTGATTGGCTGAGTGGTTTGAGGGCCAATTCAGGGACTCAACCAAGAATCGTTGTCACTCGGACGGGCTGAGCGCGACGTGATTTTTGCTAGACTTCAAAGGATTTTGCGCATCGAGTGATTCTAGGGCTTCCTACCTGTTGAGCACCTCTAGATCCAAGCTACTCATGTAGGAGAAGGTGTGGAATTACCTGGGCTGGACAAATAACTCCTAGATGACCAGATCAAAGAAGGTCCATGCAATGAAGCTCTCTCCCTCTCTCTTACTCTCCTGAAACCCTGCAATGCAAAATGTGGCCTTTCTTGCCACTCCTAGCCCCTTAACACCCTGCCCAGGCCTGCACTCACCTTAGTCTTGCTCCCTTCACCAACATTTAATCCAAAATTTCATTTTTTCCCCTTCTTTTCCATGTTTCAGCCTGTTATACAGCAACAGAAAACCCTACTATGTGCTCCAATGTTTTGCTCCTATCCTTTCTAAATGCAAGAAAAAATCATTAGGGAAATACCTACACTACTCCATCATGCCTTTGCAAGTCAAAAAACCAAAAACCTAGTTGCTAAGGAGATCAAATACCTCTTCAAACTCCCTCGCTTCCTACCTACCTATCTCAAGCACCGGTTCGGGGAAAACCCTACTTCAATGCTTGATTCAAAGTGCGCAAGTGCTCAAGGCTTGAATCCGTTGGTCCCGACAACAGAACCAAAATGTGAGAGATTTTGCTCAACCACCAAGACCCATGGACCGCTTATTGCTTCAAGCGTTCCAAGTCGAGCACTAATGGCTACCTCTCACATAGCCAACGTGCCATCCATATCTATCGGTGTAGTGAGCTTACCTCCATGCCGATTGAGTTACCTCCTCTCCCGCGCACTCTAGTAGCTCCAAGATCCAAGTGAAAGCTTCTAGCAAGCTCCATCCTCAAGCTCCACGCTCCAAGCTCCATTGCCGCGAGAAGAGAAGAGAAGAGAAGAGAAGAGAAGAGAAGAGAAGAGAAGAGAAGAGAAGAGAAGAGAAGAGAAGAGAAGAGAAGAGAAGAGAAGAGAAGAGAAGAGAAGAGAAGAGAAGAGAAGAGAAGAGAAGAGAAGAGAAGATAAGATAAGAGAAGAGAAGAGAAGAGGAGAAGATGGAGAGCTTCTCCTCCCCGGTCCCTCACCCTCACACACTCACTGCCTCACACTGTCACACTCCCTCTCTTAAGCACAAGAAGAGGAGAAACACTTTTGGCCACACACAAGAATGAGCTTCTCATTCACTTTTCAACTTTATATACAAAACCCTAAATCCCTTTTTGGGCAATCATCCCCTTATCCCCTTTTTTACATGGTCGGCCGTGGTCTAGGCCCTTTTTCCCATTGTCCTCCTATCTTCCTAACTTCCTTCCTACCACCCATCTACCTTTACAAATTGCACAGGTGAGAGCCCGACACTCTTTTAAGTTAAATCATGATGTGCTTGTGCTCTTTTACTAAAGTATTTACTCGCACTTTTTCTTGTGTACCTTTTTCCTTTATTTAGGACTTTTCTACACTTCTTGTGTTTCCATATTTTTCTTGGCGCGCCTTTTTCTTCCGTTTCACTTTTGCCTTGGCCTTTGTCTTCTACTTTAGATTTTCTAGATTTTCCACCTTGTTTGTCTGAGGGTTAACAAAAATCTAGTTTGAAATAGAAGGCTACCTACAAGTTGTTTGGACTAGAAACCTAGGGAGTCCACTTTATAGAACATGTAAGATACAATGTGGGTTCAAAAGAAAGGGTATATTTATTATGTTGACTTAATTTTTTTTAAAAACAGAAGGGGTTTATAAATGTGCTCAATGTAAATTCACATCATGGGTCATTTTATTCCAAATTTCTTAGAGGCACAATCAGAGGGGGGGGGCAATGGAGAGGGCGGTATTCCCGGGATGTGTCTATTTGAGAGCCCCAAATAAAAGCCCCATCTCCTTTACCACCACTCTCTCTCTTAGTGTACAAAGTCTTGGTTTAATTTCAAATCTCTAGCCTATTTGTTTGGGATCTCCCTACTTCATAAGGAGCCTATGCCTCTTTCAACATCCATTGCTAGCTATTAGTTTGTACCTTTCTCATTCAAACCAAAAACATATGGTCTATAAGGAAAAAACTAATTCTTTCTTTGTAAACTCCTCAATAACAACCCTCAAATAGTGGGAAAATAGCATTGTACCTTCCTTCCACAAAAAGACAAAATAAAAAGCTATACCTACAAAATCCTACCATATGTTTTTGTTGAAATAGGCCTTACTTTTACCAATGACTAGGTGCTTTCTCTTCTGATCACCTTATCATCCTCTACATGCTAAGACCACTTGCTTCAACCTATGAGGATACACAAGATTGAGACCCAATATCCTCCTCATATCTAGACTTAGGAGGGGTACAATTGCATCTCAAGCCCCCCTCAAGTCTTTGGGAACTTGCTTTATCTTTTGATCTTATGTATATGTGGAAGATCAAAAGTATGCTTCAGATATGAACTTCATGCTCAACCATAATTTTTAGAAGAATACAATATTTGGAAAGAAAAGCATTCATTAGACACTCTTTTATTAGGCCACCAAATATGGATGCCATGAAAAAATTTAGCTTAGCTTAGTGGTGTGTGTCATGGGTGCCATGAATGGTACACAATATATAGGGTTCATTGATTGAGTTTTATCTTCAAGCACTCCTCTCACCCCTTTAATTGTTTTGCAAAGGCAAGAGAAAGAGAGTGTGTACATGTGTAATTTTTTGGAAATGTTATATTTTTTGAAAGTGGAGTTAGAGAGAAGGAGAGAGAGAGAGCGTGAATAAATGGTGAGCATGGAATAGAGAAATCATCATCAAAGTATTAGTAGGTCTACCTTCCCTCGAGCTAGTGTGGCAGAAAGGATTTGAGGTATCATCATTATCATCATCCATTGGATCATCATTCTTACTAGGAATGTTTCTATAAGTCTTGGTAAAGAGTTGGTCTTGCAATCCGTAGCTCCCCTTTGCATTCAATCAAATCTGAGGAAGGCAAAGGAAGAGTCATTGTGGTTGCAGTACTTCAAAAATCCCCCTCGGTGGAGGGAGTCAAGACAATTGCAATAGCAAGGTAGTTTGACCCAATATATCTAATTACAATGTATTCAACCTTTGCATATGATTATGATGTATTCAACCTATGAAAACGTGAAATCTTGTGAGCTCTCATAGAAACATGGCTTTTTCAACCTTTGCATCTGATTATGACATATTCGACCTTTGCAAAACATGAAATCTTTTGAGCTCTCATAGAAACATGCCTTTTTCTTTTTCCCCACTGCAATCCCAAGCCAATGTAAGGTTTCTAGATTTCAAGCACAAAGTGATAGTAATGGCCTTATGGTTGGAGTGTTGGTACAATCCAACTTGGGGTTTTGAAGAGCTAAGAAAAATTGCATCAACACTAACACTTGAACTAAGTGAAGCGAAGCCTCAGGAGGAGAAAGGAGTTGCTTTTCTAGAGGCAGACTGCTCATCTTGTGGGATTTTTGAAGGCTTGTGAAAAGAAAAATGATCAATTCAAGGGCACAAGTCTACATGAGAACATTCACAAATGAGGGTTTGTTGAAAGAAGCCCTTATGCTCTTGCAAAAGCATGCCAAGTGCTTGACAAAGGTGTTGTTGCCCTATCTATGTAGAATACATAACGTGACAGAAAATTCTTCATGGGGGAAAATACCTAATTGCATATCAAGAACTCATATAAACTTAGAACTAATCATATAGAGACATAGAAACACTGACTTCAGCACTAATGATCTGGAAAATGAGAAGTAAATCACAAAGAACATGCTGCAAATAGAACAAGAACACCACAGATGATGGTGCCAACTGCCAGGTCCTCTCTATAATCATATGAATCCATCATACATTAAGCGTGGACATCCAAGATGATTAGATAAATTAAAAATGACACATAAAATGCATCATCAGGTCACGTTTTACAATTTCCTCAAAACTGCACTTCATGAGGCACTAAACTTCATGAGGCAAATAGGGGTTACCTCACACATAAGACTAACATAACTAAGGTCAAACCATGCTAAGGGCATAATACATGATCCATAAAGTGTGAGACCATGACCATGGCTAACACCTGGCACAACCCGGTGGATGGCTGGCATAGACATGACATGAACCCCTGCATGATCCATGAAGTCAAAATGCCTTATCCAAAAACCTAACATATCTAGTGAGAAAAATTATGCCTTAATCATAGCCTTGCATTGTGAAGTAAGCCACAAAGAGTAACCATAAGTAGAGCCTCTCTAGTAGGATACTTATAGCCCTCTAAATGGTTGCATAATCCCCTCAAGAGACACAGTCACAAAACCTAAATGCATAACATAGAGGCATACATAACAAGGATGAAATAAGTATGATGGAAAAACAAGGAAACTAAATTTGACAGTGGTACATCAAAGTTACTCATGAGCTATGGGGAACATGAGCATCACGACAGTCTGGGCATGTTGCTCATGTGATCCAATAGGTGAAATATCCATATCATGAATCTTGCCAACTATGAGATCCCTACTCTTAACTTGCTGGTTAAGATCATGGAAGACATCATTAATATCAGTCCTAACCACATCAAAAACCTCTGAAGACTGATTTTCAGCACCATGAATCTGCCTAGCATTTTGCAAACTAGCAACCATATCCACAAGTCTATGGTACTCAACCTGTATACTATCCAACTTCTCTTTCAACATGTCTTTATCATGTATCAATGCTTCCATATTATGAGATACAAATGTCTGTGGTAATGCTGCATAGGTCCTAGAAATAACTTGTGACATCCTGGTGGCAATATCAACCACTGATCATGCATCAAACTAGTCAATATAGCCCTCATTGAAGCCAAATCCCATTGCATAAAAATAGACCCATCTAGATCAACCTCCATGTCACTCAAGATTTTATTTTCAACCTTAAGGGGAGGTTGCAAAAGAGCATCCAAAAGAATTCTATCAGCCTCAAGGTTAGCATTTTCCTTAACCACCAAATCAAGTTCACCCTAGAATTTCTCCTGCATGTGTGCTGTCCATTCTTTGAAACCAATTGAAGACAATTTACATTTAGCCAGTATATTAGCATACTCATCAATCTGCCTCCTAGAGCACCTACTTCATTATCATGCATTTCCTTCATCTTTTCCATCTCAATCAACATTGTATCTCTTTTAGTCTTCATGCATGACAATTGCTCTTACAAAGATTGCACTACACCCAGCTTAATCACACCTCTAGCATACATATCAGTCGTGGACCGATGTAAACCTATCATAAATGAGCAAGCTTCCTCAAGATTTTGAGGAACATATCGAGTTGGAATAGTTGTCCTATCATAAGGCAAAACCAATAGCCTCCTGCAAAGAATCACTATGTTATGCATAGGCATATTCTCCATCTTGACCTTGGTGAATTGAACCTTTTTCTTCACCCCTAGAATAACCATATCTTCATGAACATTGTCATTTTTGACATCATCATTTAGCCATTTTGAAATGTCCAAAGACATAGAACCTCCCAAAGCATTGGCACTTGAAACCTTAGGAGAAGAAAAACCCATAAACAATGAATCTGCAAGCTCTTTTCCCTGATCATTTTTAGCATCAATTAAAGCATTACCATGAGACAAATCCTTGTCATAAAGATTAAAAAAAAGAATGCCATCTACCAATTTTTTCTTTTTGAATGCACTAACCTTATCCATTTTTGGTGACTCCCAGAGAGATGCATGCAAAGTCGGGCACACTACCTACAACAAGTCAGCATACAAACCTGCCAACATAGGCCCAATTCTACTTTTCTGCTATTGTTTCCAAACTGTTGGTACATGCACTTCTTGCATGAGCTTATCATACAAATTTCCAGGCCAATTAGGAACTCCAAAATTCTTGACATACCACAAAATGTCGAATGTATCCTTTGTAATGACATTTGCCTTAATGAAGAGAAGGAACCTTTGCATAAACCACTTGATGAAGAATCTTCTTTTTGGGTCATCATATCTCAAGATATATTGATTTTTGGCACTAGTAGAATTTCCAAACTCGTGTTGCATCACTTCATCTATACATCTCCAATGCTTTGGTCTATCATTGAGATCAAGAGAGAATGCTGCAGCTAAAAGAGAAGGTGTGAGCTCCAATTTACCACCAATTTTGCCACTCTCTCTAATAATCAATAATTACTGTTGGGAATGTACATTATTGCCCTAATAATCCCATGGAAATTTAGCAAAAGAAAGCAAACCAAGCTGCTTAAGCTAGCCCCTAGTAGTGGGCTTAGAGACATCCATGAATATAGAGCAATCTACCATCGGTGTGGACATGTCATTGTCATCATCACTCGACATAATTGAAGACGCTTTTGATGTAGAATCCTTCGCTTTGGAAGGAGTTGTGTTAGGAGGACTGTCGCTTCAATCTGCCTCCTACTTAGGAACCCCTCACGACTAATGTCACCCCTTTTGACAAGGGTTTTGGCACTTTCTTTCACCGTGTTTTCAGCATTGTAGCGCCAACAACAACCTGTTGAGAATTAGATAAGAAAAGAGATGAAGAATATGAAGGAACATGAAGGCGTGGATTTGCATGATGGCACTATTGAATAGGCACAAGCATCAAAACTCATGTCTTCTTTCCCATGCTTTCCCCTTTTTCTTATTTCCCTACTTCACGATGAGTCAATCTCCTAGAAAAGAGAGAGTGCATGACATACTGATGACAACATGTACCCACTATGAGTTTGACATTTGTTCTATGTCTCTTCAAATAAGCCTAATGTAATGAAAACTGGATGTCCTCACATAGTTCCAATACTAAAAGAACTACAGTTGAAGTCAATTGCCCTTCTAAACCATCATGCACAAGTCCATAGTTAAAAGGTAAAAGTCCTTTCAACGCACAATCCATCAATGCCATGATAATACTTTGCCAAGTCATAAGGTATTGTGGGAAAACTTTAAAGATCTATCCACCATATGTCAAATTCCCATAGCCCAATTTTAATGTAAGATAGTGCCACCACTTCATGAAGCTCCTTTGCACTTGTAACAATACAAAAAACAACTCCAAAATACCTTGCACTTCATAGAGAACCATTGAAATTTGCATAGCTTCCTTATGAAGACCATAAGTAATATAAAAAATAACATCATCATATAACATTTGACAATAAAATAATGGTTTTTTTTTTTGTAAAGAATCAATCCAAGCAACCCTAAAAACAATCATAAGGGTTAAAGAATCATAAACTGCTCTATGAGGTAAAATCCCATGGCTTGCTCTATGAAGCAACATTGCGGATGGTTGAACCAAATTGACTGCAACTGTGGGTTTCCCTTGAACTTCATGAGGTAAATCATCATAGTCTAGTTGTACTAGCCTCCTTAATCTAAACCCATTTAATGCAGGCTTGATTATTTCACCCTACAAAGTAGCCAACACAAAAGTTCATTGATCCACATCTTTGACAACCTCGTAAGGGCTATTATACCTCAACTTTAGCTTTTCTAGATGTTTTCCAAGACACGAATTATACACCATAACCAGATCACCCTCCTTAATTATCTTCTTCTTGATGTGTGTATTTACCCATGCTTGTCTTCTACTGCATCACTATTGAAAGGTAATGGGCTATAATCTGATCTTCTTTGAGTTGCATCAGTCGGTGCTACTACCAACATCTTCTTCAATATATCAAAAGCTTTATCCTAGTCATGCCTCCAAACAAACTGAATTCCCTTCTTAGTAAGCAATGTAAGCGGAGCACATATATGAGCTAAATACCACAAATATCGACTATGCCATTTCACTTGCCCCACGAAGTGCATCACTTCTTGAATTGTGGTAGGTACATCAACCTTTTGAATTGCTTGAATTTTCCTCGAGTCAATAGCCTTACCTTCCTCGGAAATAATATGTCCCAAAAGAGCTCCTCTTTTGGCAGCAAAAATAGATTTGAATCGGTTAAGTGACATGCCAAATTGATGGCATCTTTCAAAACAAAGCCTGAGATGCTGCAAATGATAAGCTTTCTTGCCAAATACACAGACATCATCTATGAAACCCTCATAAAAGATGTAAGGTATGGATCAAATGTTTTATGAGTTGCACCTTGAAATTCTTGTGGTCCATTCTTTAAACCAAAATTCATACTCGAGGAGTCCCTCTATATAATGTGCATTCAAATGGTATTTTTAAAACTCATTTTTAAAAAATCTGCACCATTTTATATACCCCTTTTGTGAAATTTGATGGTAATATATATATTCCTTTTGTAAATCTAAATTTTGAGATGAGGTTCATTTTTATAACTCGTTCTATACAATTCAAATAAAAACACAATGCCACACTACTTTACATAATGTTTTTTCATGATAATCTGAGTTGAATATCCAAACATCATGTCAATATTTTAAATGTTGTTAGGAGTTGATAGAGATGAACAACTACACATGTATAGCTACCCACCCACATAACATAACAAAAAACCCCAAAAAACCAAAGTTCATAATATAATAGAAACTCGAGAATTTGCACAAAGGATCTTGAGACCCTCATTATAATTTCCTTGTTGTTCCATTGATACACACATAAACACTAGAGTGTGTAGTCTTGTACACTTTTACAACCCTATACAAGAGCCCCCTACTAGAGGGCAAAATCCTCTTTGGGAACTGTGCACAACAACCATAGATAATCATGGCCTAAATTGTGAGCTTGAGTAGTAGATACAACAAAATATACAAGGGACATATTTTAGACTAGCTTAAGATAGGAAATGATATCAATTACACCTTTAGGGAGATTTGAAGGTGCTCTCATATGAGTAAAAATTTCTATATTTGAAAAGGTGAATACATCCCATATAAAAAACACCCATTACATAGATTTTCTAGACCCATGGATCTAGATACACAACATAAAATATATATTTTCCTTTCAAGACCAAGACCATGGCTCAAGATCAGATTATTTAAAGAATTTTATGATGATGTGAAAGCCTCACCTTTATGAAAGGGTCTCTAGAAACCAATGGATTTCCAAACTTTAGGCATAGCGTCATCTCAACCTTCACCATAGAAACAAGTGATAAACTAAAACATAAAAAACCCACATGAATTTTCAAGATAGCCCCAATAAAGGCTTGTGATTGTAACCTCCAGTCCATGCTTGTCATTTTTCCATGTGGTTGAAGACCCCATCTCTAGTGTAACTACCCATGTCAAAGGGCCCCAAAAGATCTACTTTTTCAAAGGTTTCATAAGAAGGTTAATAGATATGAAAGGGAGGCGGTCTAGTCTAATGATCAAGAAAGGAGGATAGAAATGCATCACATAATCATGGTGGCCTATTAGCATACCCCATTATCAATCAAATGATGCATTTTTACATATATTATCATTGTTTAACCATAGAAGTCCTTACCATGGCAACACCATGGTACATTCATGCAAGGACTCCATATCATTGTTTAGCCATAGAAGTCCTTACCATGGCAACACCATGCTACATTCATGCAAGGACTCCATATCATCATTAAGCTATCAATTCTCCTCATACTCATCTCATAATCTCACTATTTACATGCGAAGTATGATTTGATTCATCTCAAATCCCTGCCTCCATCTCACATAGCTAGATAGCTCCTTTCCCCCCATACATCCCTTACCAAGGATTAAACTTAAAATCTTTTAAATTACCACACCCCCCATTCACATAACGAATTATCTACATATTACATAAACCCATAATAGTCAATATGTAACCTCCTCCCTCTCCTCCCAATAGAACTTCATAACATATGTAGATGGCATTGCATTCACCATGCTAAAACCATGTGTTTTCAAGTTTTCTTCGATTCTTATCTTCAAAAATGTTCCTATGCACCCAAGGCCTCATTGCATCACTAGAAAATAAATTGAAGCTTTCATTATCTCGTGAGATCTTGGTCTTGATGGTAGGACATTTTAACATAAAAATCAACACCAACATCAACACCACATGCTAACTAGTCATTCTAAATTTTCTTATTCTAAATTAAAAAAACTTGAGACTTTATAATATGTGCAAGAATCCTTTCTCTACTTTGCAAAAAGGATGTTACAAAATTTTACAATAGCACTATGACATAAAGCTATATGTGAAAATCTCCAAGATCCACATGTCCAAAGGATATCTCATACATTTGGACTCTATAGGATAAGAAGATCTATATACATGTACCATATAAAAAAAGTGAACATAAGTATATTGTCTCCCATTGCTTTGATCACAATTTAGTCTCCCATTGCTTTCATCACAATTTATCTCCATGCATAATGTTGTCAGAGAATCCCAAAATATCAAAATGCCACAAATTTCTTTTGAAAGCAAGACAAAAGCAAATCTCTTGTGTCAAGCACTCATCAATAGCACATACAAAGTATGTAGCATAACTAAAATCAAAAGAAGACTAGACAATGCAAACACTATATACAATATAGTTTGGCCAATATGTAATCCCAATACATGACCTTAATACTTTAGCAACAAAGACATACTTTAGTCAACCTAGCACCTTACCATAAGACTAGTTCAAAGAGCTCTCAAAAAACCCTTTAGTAGCAATACTTTATCTGCAAAGAGTATGTCCTAGTCTTGTGAGGTGCTAGCTTGAAGATCCATTTCCTATAGGAAAAATGACTATAAAAAGTGTAACAAGATTATTTAGAAAGAAAATATAAAGCTTGTTCCAAATTGAAATCACTTACGTTAAGAATGCACATGATTACTCAACACACGTGAAAAAGTCATTAAACAACTTATAATCACTCTCATCTAGTTGATATCTTTCATTTGATGGATTGTATGTTAAATTTTCCAATGTAATCATTGACTCTATGGTAATCATATTCAAGTCTACTAAGTCATATGTGAACATATGTGATTCTTTCACCCTCTTGTACCAACCAAGCTGAACTTGTGTGCCTTGAGGTTGATTTGTCAAGTCAAAGCCTTGTTTACAATCCACATATCTACCTCTTTCCTCATCTTTTGGACTTTTCCAAGGTAACACATGCTACAAGACCCATCCATTTTATTCAAGTTTGTGGCTTTTCCATCTCTCTTTGGATGCTTACCAATTCCTTGATCTTGTCTATCATACACAAAATATATTGCATACTCAGAACCTATCCCAAAGAAATTCACATTGTTTGATGATTGTGATTTTGGTTTAGGGTCAAAGTAGACAACTTGCCTCACTCTTGTCAATCGATCCTTTGACAAAGTCAAAATTTGATTCAATTGGGTGACCAACGTAGTCTTGAAGATATACTTTCCATCAACTTCCACCATTGGGTTGATCTTCTAGCTTTCTGTAACAATACTTGAGCCATGAACCTCATCTAAGATCCCATCAATTTCATGTTGAATCTCACTAAGAGCAATGACACCGTCATCCCCATCCAAATCCTCTAATTGTTCTTCATCACTGGTTGGTTGTCCAAAGTCATCATATTTATCAACCTCCCCCATTTCATCATCTATCTTTGACCACATAGAATCTGTATCCTCCCAAGGCTGTGACCACCACTTCAAGTTATCTGCCTTGCTGGGTTTCAATCCCAATGACTGGCACAACATTTGTGCTTGCTACAAGCCCTCTTTCAATGCATCTACTATTATTTTGTCTGAAGCCACACATTCATAGCTACCTAGACTTGCCTCTAAATTTTTTTCTTGTGTATTCAAACACTTCCATATATGCTCCAGCTTCTTATGAGCACTTGAGAAGATTAGCCCATTTGAACTACATTCATGCATGGCAATCTTATTCAAGCTACCAACACTATGCAAAAGGTCTCTGAAGTCAAATGTTATTTCTTGTCCCACCATACCTCCAATTTACTAAAATAAATTTTAGTTGCATCTGACCCAGTGAGATGTAATGGACACTTGAGAGAAGGAAAAAGTTCACGAAACATCTTTATGAGAACCACAACAAAATGGCATGAAAGTTGAGTATCTATGTAGGTCTCCTTAGTTATGAAGTTTTTCTTCAAGTTATATGTGGCAAGTTGATGTAGCCTCCAAAGCTTGAAGAAGAAACTAACCTTGGTTGCCATCACCACATGCTCCTTCAAGTTTAGATGTGGTGATAAGAAAATCTCAATGTAATTAGCCAAAATATGCACATACAGCATAGTTCCTTGTATGCTTCTCTCTATCGTTTGTAATTGCCTCATAGCTTCTCTCTTTGTGTATCTCCATCTCATAGCTTGTATTGATCGATGGAAACTGAGTTGTAGACCATTGTAACATGATTGAGTGTAATCCAAACATTACTAATTGCAAGTTTTCAAGTAGGGCTATTGAGTGGACCAACAATCTTTTTTCCCTAGTGTATAAAGTCTTGATCATGTAAACCATACACATTTCCTTCCACAATTCTCCCTTTTAATTTCCGTCCACACCAATTAATAAAGAACTAGTCCTTGTTCTTCCCAAGGTAATCTTCAAGCATAAGCTTGCACTGTCTATTGTCCCCATTTGAAGCATGCCCAATTATCAAGCCTATTGTATCCCTTAGCTTTGCATCCCACAAGCATTCCACAAGACCCCATTGATTTCTTGCAAAAACACTATCAAATCGATTACATGTGGCTTGTGCCACCAAAGCTAGTTGCAAAAGACTCTCATGAAGAGGGTTTATTATCAAAAGTCTTGCATAGCTCCCCATCACACAGTCTTGAAAGGCATCCACTATCATGTGATAATCTTGTGATCCCTCTCCCACAACAATTGTATTGTTGCAATAGAATTGATGATGTTTTTCCTTACTTCCACAAAACCCAATAAGACTGTCATGCTTTGCATTCCACCTACACAAAATGAAGTCTTCTTTAGATTTTTATCACTTGTATACCATCTATACATGATGAAAATTAAGGAAATATGTAAGCCACAACATGTTAGAGCTATCCAAGCTTACCTTATCTAACATTTGATGGTTGTCTCATCTTCAATGATGATGATCAAAACCATTGATGGTATCCCATATTTTATTTTTGCATCCATATATATCTTACCCGCTGCCTCAAAGATGTATTCATGTTATCCAGGTATGAAGTGAATTATTTTCTTTCCTTGCCTTTTTGTAGTAGACATGGATGGCCCTCCAAGGTTGGCACTCAAAAAGTCATGCAAGCATGGCCCACCCCAATGTTTAATGAGCTCAAGCATGGTCTTTGTAGACTCGGTTAATCTTTGTGCCTGCTTGGCTCACATTGCATTCCTTGCTACATCTTGAAAAAAGTCCCACAAGGCTAGTTTACCTCTGAATTTACCTTGTTGATGGGCCTCAACTATATTCTTACAAAAGCATCGCACATCCTTCCTATTTAGGCATTCAAATTTTGCTTCTTTTAAGGACATGGTCCTCATAGAGAGCACAACAACTCTTGCTCACAACCACCATAGCTCCCTCTTGGCCTCTTTCAAGTTTCTCTTGGTCTCAGTTGTCACATTGTTTAGCTCTTCACCACTAAGATAATCTAATCGTCTTCCTCCTCTGTGTTCCTAGCCCCTCTCTCCTCAATAGTAGCCCTCTCTCTATACACTCTCATGTGAAAATCATCGTAAGTGGGAATTTGTTAGCAATATTCACAAGTGAAATTTTCAAAGGGTTTTACACCATACAAAATACGAAGACAATTCACATGTGTATAACATCCATCTACCTTGATTTCAATAGAACTGTCATATAAGGTAACTTTGTGTATGGCTCTAGATACCACACATTCCCTATTTTAAGGTCATGTAGCATAGATTTTATATCCAAATCACAAGCTTTGTAAGTTATAGTTATTTGCCATAATCTCCATAAAGAAAATTCAACTCACATGAAGGAGACATGTTTGAGTTACCCATACATGTAGAAGGTGTTTCCAGGTCTATTATCGTTGCACTTTTTTGGGTCGACTGGAGAAAGGTACCCAATGACTTTTGTTGTAGATCCACCTCAAAAATACTTGGTTGGTGGATGATGTTTTGGATATAACCATGATGTGAGACTTTAAATTTACATGCTCTGTAAGGAGTGTTTGCAAGTTTGGTCTTCTCGAGGACACAAGTGCATCCACTTCTGATCATACTTACATACAACTCTTACTCTTCCTTTGTCTTTTAGTCATGCAAGGTTGCCTCAACAAGCTCAAAATTAGATCTTGCATGACTTCAAGCTAAAAGTCATAAAGTTAATATCCAAAGGAATTAGGGATCAACTCTAAAATGCTTGCACATGTGATCTTCAAATGAAACCGAATTACATCTCTTTCCTAAACTAGCAACTGCTACATATAAAAAATGGTTTACTCAAGGTCTCAATTTTTAGGAAAAAGTGACTTGCCTTCATGAGCGCTATTGAAAATATTCATATCAACTACAGCAACTAAAATCATCATCATGTCATATTCATTTATTTCTTGTATATCCTTTGAGCTAGATATCACTCCAACCTTCGACCCTTGGTTCATTAGATACCTTCTTTGATGTGCTTAATTCTCCAATCATGAAATTGGAAAGGCATGAGTAGGCGGATTTCCTTCCACTTACTCCTGGTCCATAAGGAGATCCACATTCATGGCACCATACTCGAACAAAGGGTTCACCATCTAGATCTTCCATGGTAAGCTCATACTTATCGTCTCGTGGTGGATTGAGCTCCCTCAACTTCTTGTAAGTACTCTCACATTGGGCTAGCCAACTTTCAAGTGTAGACTTTGAAAGCAACATGCTCTTGAGCTTAGTTATAAGTTGCTTTGGTTTATCAACTAGATTGTGCATAGCTTTATCGCTTGCTTTGAAGCATGTAACTTCTATAGTATCACTCAAGTCCTTACATATCCACTTTATGGGCCGATCCTCTCCCCCAATCTCATCTACTATGATTGAATCCCTCCTTATAGTGATGAATTTGACATTTTCTACATGCCAACGTTCATCTTGTATTTGGGTTTAGTGTTCAACATCCACTATTTTCATCTTCATCTTCATCTTCAATGATAAATTCAAAAAGCAACAAATAATCCCATCCTATATTATCTCTTGTTGTATTGCACCGTATTGGAATTAGCTACAACTTGGACATGCCCCAAAAGCACTTTCTCACTAGATTTATGCTCAGAAAACCTCATGCAAGTCTTTGAAGCCATGAGTTGTCGGCCTTGTATGTAGTTACATGATAGAAAAAGAGATGACATTAATCAATAGCTTCTTAGGGGTTGGAAACATGCACTCACATCAAGGAAAAATACACAAATGACTATATTATACAAGATTATGTGCATAACAAGTAATTGTACTGTGTAAGACAGATATGATTTGTGGTTCCACTGTTTGGTACAAGCACTACTTCTTGCTCATTGTAACAAATATACTTTAATTTTTTATTTTACATTTATAGTAGAAATCCAATGATAAATTCATAGGTTATCTAGAAATAAGATACAAGTCACCATATTAAAGCCATGTCAAAATGATACATGCCTCTATGCAAGACATTCCCTTATTCGGTAGAAAAAAGAACAATAGAAAAGAGATGCCCTAAGATAGTGTGAAGTGAATCTAGTAACCAATACTTTATCATGATTTATATGGTGCCACAAATTATTCACATGGAAGTTGGATCCATTTCCTCAACAAGGCATATGGCCAACTCCCCATTCATGCTAGGATGTCTGCAAACAAGCTCGTTCATCTCTTCAAAGAAAACCTTGCTTGTTAGATCTATATTCATCATTTTTTCTTCAAAATTTTGAGACATGTGTCTTATCATTTGAAAGGAGGGAATGATAGCTTTTGTTAAGTCAAAGTAGTTTGAGGCATCCTCATAGATTTGACAAATCTCCCTTAGCACCCATCCCAATGCATAAACATCTGACATGGGTGTATAATAGCCCTTCAATGCTATATCTTCTAACTCAAGGGATAGCCATTTCCTTCATGCAGGATCTAATTTGTAGTCATTCAATTTTCTTGCATATATTTCATCATCATCGTGACACTCTCTAGGTGGCTTTACAAATGCCCTTCGTTGCTCTGAGAAATCCAAAGCCCTGCCTGAGTCCATTATTCCCACACGGCACACTTCACCAAAAAAATCCAAAACAATATTTCTTGGATGTAAATCTGTGTGCGTCCACCTCGCTTTGTGTAGCGGACACATTACCAGAATTAAAGCATGCATAACATACAAGACACATTTGCAAAATATAGTGATTCATCATATTTGATCACTTGCTAATTGACTATCTTCGTCACACCTTCTCTTGCCACTACATGGGTGAAAAGATCTTGTGAATGATCCATGCGGTGAAGGGAGCTAGGTCATGAACTCCCCAAGGCTACCACCATTAAAGTATGGTGTAATTGTCCACAAGGGCTCTTTAGCAGTGGGTACAATGACACACACTAGTACTTAGTGTCTAATCTACATTATGATCTCCCTATGTTTCTTTAATTGCCTTCTATAATTCTTCCCTTTATAACACTTTCCAGCATAGATTCTACTAGGATCGAACCCAACTACACCTATATTTTCACTTTGAATATTTGTATCATATGTACCTCTTCCCAATTCTTCTCTGTAGACTATCTCATTTTCACTTAGATATGTCATTATATATACATTGGGTATACGAGCACAAAGAGTATGGAGATCTTGTCTTTGGAGTGGATGCGAGACTTTGCACATATGCAGACCACATCTTCTTTTGCCAAGAAATTGCTCTGTTGACACTTCTATAAGATTTTATTTCAGCAACTTATACTTTAGCATAAAAGCAATCACGTTTGTGTAATTTCTCACCATTAAACTTTTCCCTAAATTTAGATTTAATCTTTCTCCAAGTTTCCATAAGATTCCCAATCATGTTAGAAATCCATCTAGTCATGGTGATATCTAAGTCTATCTTTCCCAACAAGTGTCCAAGGCCTTCATATTCTATCTGTTTTTTAGTTTCAAAAATCATCTTGCCCTTTAACACATCCTTTTTTCCAAGGTTCCAACAAATCTCCCTCATCTCATCATCATCCATATTTTAAAAAAATGGCACTAAATAGCTTGTATTTACATATTTCAACAAGCAAATTCCTATCTAATTTACACAAATTTTCTTGTTGCATTGTTTTCTTAATGCTACACACACCTGCTAAGTTTAATAGGTACATATAAGATAACTCTCTCTCTCTCTCTCTCTCTCTCTCTCTCTCTCTCCTCTTTATATATATATATATATATATATATATCTCCCCTCTCTCTCCCTGAAATGAGAAAGCTACAATCCGCTTAGGTTAGGTGCATAACTGCACTAATCATGGTGCCCTTTTGGTGCCAAGCAACAAGGATGTGGGACTCAGATACCATGCATAGTGCACACATAAGGAGAACCATGTGTCTTTCAATGCCAAATAAGGCTTGGGACACCAACACAAAGTGAAAAGTACAAGCCTCATGGTGCATGATTGCACTAATCATGGTGCCCCTTTGGTGCCAAGCCGCAAGGATGTGGGACCTAGACACCATGTGCAGTGTATGCATGAGGAAAGCCTTGTGTCTTTGTGTGCCAAGCAAGCCCTTGGACACCAACATAATGAAAAATTTGCAAGCCTCAAATCTAATTAGGTCAGCTACAACACTATACTAATCATGGTGCGCCTTTGGTGCCAAGCCACAAGGGCATGGAACCCGGACACCATGCACAATGCAAGCATGAGGAAAGCCTTGTGTCTTTGTGTGCCAAGCAAATGGGACACCAACACAAAGTGAAAATGTGCAAGCCTCAAATTGTTTAGGTCACGTGTAGCACTACACTAATCATGGTGCCCCTTTAGTGCCGAGCCATGAGGATGTGGGACACAAACACCATGGACAATGCAAGCATGAGGAGAGCCTTATGTCTTTGTATGCCAAGCAAAGCATGGGACATTGATGCAAAGAAAAAATTGCAAGCCTCAGATTTTTTAGGTCAGGTGCAACACTATGCTAATCATGGTGCCCCTTTAGTGCTAAGGCATGAGGACGTGGAACCCAGACACCATGCGCAATGTAGAGGTGAGGAAAGCCTTGTGTCTTTGTGTGCCAAGCAAGCTTGGGACACCAACAAAAAGGAAAAAGTGCAAGCCTTAGATTGTTTAGGTTGGATACAAGAGAAAATCACACACATTTGCATTTTAATTCACTTGCTAGAACGAGCTTGCCAATGTAATGCTTGCTAAAATGCTTGCCAATGTAATGCTTTTAAAATGCTTTTGCTTTGTTCCACATGGTCTTCAATGCATTACTCCATGTACTACAATGCTCAATCAACAAAAAATAAGAAACATGAGATGTTAGGTACCTAAATATAACTTGAAACCTTGTTCCTCAAGAGAGATGCCCCATGATTCATGTCACACATAAGATTTTATGACCTATTAGAGAGTGCATCCCAAATACATAAAATTGCACATTCCAACCAAACTCATGTTTATGTAGGTAAGATTGAAGATATATAATATATAACAAAATTAAATTAGTCACATGACTTTACTTATTATTACAATGTCCCTCGTTGCCAAGCCACGAAGACGTGGGACCAAGGTACCATTCATAAGCTATTACAAACATGCACTCTTTCTTTTATTAATCATGCAGCAAGAGACTTATACTCTTTTACCAAAAATTGACTATTTAGTGAATATCACAACACCATGAATGATTTGACCCTCAATCAAGAATAATAATTAACATGTTAGAAATGCCAACTGGTCTCTTTTAAGCATTAACACTTGCTTATTGACAATATTACACTTGCCAACCTTAATGTCACTCTATAATGTGCTAACCAACCTTGTAAGCTGACCAAATCATTTACATTGCCACTTAATGCCACTTACATGGCTACATTTAAAAACACTTAATGTACCCCACTTGCATTTCTGTGCTCAATGTAACATTGCCACACTTAATGTTACCCACTATGCAAATCACAAACCAACCCTAAAGCCATCTGTCCATGGCTCTAGCCATGATTGCTACTAACCCCAAACCCTACAAGATACTAACCTAGCATTGCTATAGACATTGCTATACTAATAACTATTGCCAAGCTATTGTGACAAAGCATAACCAATCTTCTCTGTGCTTGTAGCACCACTAAATTTTTCTACAAAGCCTATCCCATCCTTTATTTGCATGTCACAGTGGTGACCATGCCTCTAACCACTAACAATCATTTTCTACCAAGACACCAACCCTACAAAATCTAACAAGAAATCCATTGTACATTGCTTTGGAATGAACACATGGCCCACTTAATGCTATTACAAACACATTGGCCTCTACAAACACACGAGCATTTACATTGTTTGTTACCCACTTACATTGCCAACTCAAAACACATAGTTGCCACATTTTCTTGTTACAAACTCACAAGGTGCTAACCAACCCTACAAGGTAATAACCCACCATTGCTTATAACCTTGCTAATCAATCCCTACAAAAGCTAACAAGAAATCCATTGTGCATTGCTTTGGAATGGACACATGGCCCACTTAATGCTACTACAAACACAAAGCCCTCTACAAACACATGAGCATCTACATTGTTTGTTAACCACTTACATTGCCAACTCAAAACACATAGCCACCACATTTCTTGTTACCCACCCTTAAGGCACTAATCAACCATACAACAAGGCAATAACCCACCATTGCTCATAACCTTGCTAATCACTTTACGTTGCGACTGACAATCATTTTCTACAAAGCTAGCGACGCTACCAAAGGCAACAAGAAATCCATTGTACATTGCTTTGGAATGGACACATGGCCCACTTAATGCTACTAAAAACACATAGCCCTCTACAAACACATGAGCATCTACATTGTTTGTTACCCACTTACACTACCAACTCAAAACACATAGCCACCAAATTTCTTGTTACCCACTCACAAGGCACTAATCAACCAAACAAGAAGGTAATAACCCACCATTGCTTATAACCTTGCTAGTCACTTTGCGCTGCCACTAACAATCATTTTCTACCAAGCCACCAACTTTACAAGATAAAAAGAAATCTAGTGTATGTTGTTTTGGAATGAATACATGGCCTACTTAATGCTACTAGAAACACATAGCCCGCTACAAACACACAAGCACTTAATTGTTTGTTACCCACTTACATTGCCAACTCAAAACACATATTTGCCACATTTTCTTATTGTCAACTCACAAGATGCTAACCAACCCTACAAGGCAGTAACCCACCATTGCTCAATAACCTTACTACTCACATTGCATTGCCCATTGACAATCATTTTCTATCAAGCCACAAACACTGCAAGCTAAAAGAAATTCCATTGTACATTACTTTGGAATGAAAAAATGACCCACTTAATGCTATTATGAACACATATCCCACTACACACACATGAGCATTTACATTGTTTATTATGCACTTGCATTGCCAAATCAAAATACATAGCCACCACATTGCTTATTACCAACTCACAAGATGCTAACTAGGCCTACAAGGTACTTACCTACCATTGTTTTTAACCTTAGTACTCACTTTGCATTGCCACTGACAATCATTTTCTACCAAGTGACTGACCCTTCAAAAGCTAACAAGAAATCCATTATACGTTGCTTTTGGAGAGAACACATAGCCCATTCATTGCTACTACAAACACATAGCCCATTGCTACAAACACACAAGCATTTACATTGTTTGCTATCCACTTACATTGCCAAGTCAAAACACATAGCTATCACATTGATTATTACCAACTCATAGGATGCTAACCAACTCTACAAGGCACTAATCCACCATTTCTTATAACCTTGCTAATCACTTTGCATTTCCATTGATAATCTTTTTCCACCAAGCCACCAAGCCTACAAAAGCTAACAAGAAATCCATTGTACATTGCTTTGGAATGGACACATGGCCCACTTAATGCTACTACAAACACGTAGCCCTCTACAAACACATGAGCCCTTCCTAAATGTGTACATAATCATGTATGTTCCGGATCTTAGCCTTTGCAATCTTGAAAAAGACATCAAATAGTCAGAAAGGTATAATTATAAGCTATACATCAGTGCATGAAGGGTGCTATGGAGCATTTTTGGGTGTTAGATTTGCGTGTTACAAACTTAAGTCCCTAAATCCTTCGAAAAACCTTAGCAATGTATGACATGGCTATCGATAGCCTTTGGGATGCATGCAAAGGAGGAGCTTGCTTCTTGAGAGAAGGAAAGTCTAAAAGGGTGGAAGAAAGGATGGTTCATGGCTAATGGATATTATGGAGGGTAAAGGATTAGTAAGCTATTATTAGCCTTCGAAAAATAAATCATAAAGAGGAGAGAAAACAAGGAGGGCATGGCGCCTTGAGGGAAAAAAAAGGGATCAATAATTGAGGCCTCCCAGATTAGGCCATAAATTTGTCTATGTGAGGCTCTCATAAGGGGCAACAGACCATTCCTAGGTTAGCCCAAGGGATGGAATCATACTCAAAGTGAGGAGAAGCTACTGGGGTAAGCTACTAGCAGGAAGGGTTATGTAGTGTTGCCAACTCAATTCAAATGCCAGAGGTGAAGTGAATAAGGGATCTATCATCTAATCAGAGAGTCTACTAAGCATGAGGGTGATTGTTTGTCGATCCAAGTGGACATGCTGAAAAGCAGAGTGGTGATGGTCTCCTTTTATGATTTGATTCAAGAAAAAATAAAAACAATTTACTTTGTGGATGAGCAGGTTGTCGGTGGAGCTGGGTAGGATGAGAGGTGCCATCCACACAAAGACACAACATATGCTGCAAGTTGATGGCTCCTTGTGCCAATAGTCCACAAGCAAGTAGGTGAGCTGGATGAGAGGCATCATGGGGGCGTCTTCCACATTGAGACAAAATGTACACTGCAACTCAATGGCTCCATGAACCAAGGGTCCACAAGTAGGGACCAAAAGTACCTTGATGTGCAAGATGAGAAGCACCATGGGGGAGCCATCCACCAACAGGCTAGAGGAGAGGCACCGTGGGGCTTCATTGAGAGGCACCATGGGTGGGGGTGCCATCCTAGATGAGAGGCACCATGGGGGCACCATCTTGGATGAGAGGCATCGTGGGGGCACCATCGAGAGGCACCGTGGGGTCATCGTCCACCAGTAGGCTAGATGAGAGGCACTGTGGGGGGCCATCCACACTGAAGAGAAGTGTGCGCTACAACTTGATGGCTCCTTGAGCCAAGGGTTCACAAGCACCAACATCACCCACTACAAATTGATGGTGGAGATCCAATCCACAACCTTACAACCCTCATGCCATTAGCACAAGGAATTGCTATTGCCAGAGAATGTGAATGTAGGGGAGGGGAGGGGAGATATATATATATATATATATTATAAATAATATATATATATATATAATATTATATATATATATGTATATAGAGTAAAGAGGGAGAGTAAATGATTATTTCTCCATTTAATGACTTGAGAGAGAGAGAGAGAGAGAGAGGAGTGCGTGAGTTATTGTGGAGAGAGAGAGTTAGGGCCACCAAAGCATTACCAAGCACAAAATTTCTCCCCAACCACGTGAGTCCAACCATCTGATTGCAAATTCGTTTTCCCTTGTCAAGTGCTCCAAGGCACAAATTAAGTTGGTTACAGGGGGGAGTGTGGTTTTGAGATTGAAGAATATTTGGCTATAGAGGAAGGATTAGGGTTTCTGAGAGCAACCTGGTTTTTTACTTTGTGTGGAGTGTAGACTTATCCAATTTTCCAAGATTTTTTTATGGAAATGATGCTTGGTAGATAGGCTACCAAAGCCCCATGGTGGCACACTAAATCACGCAGTGCAGGAAGCATGCCAGTGTACGGATCAGACTGCGCCTGTTCAAGGACTGTGACCACGAATTTTCACAATGCTAGCCTACAAAGTGATCAATGTTAGGCATTCTCATGATGGAAACCTGAGCCCTGACTTCAAAAACATTTTCCTAGAAGGCAGCGTGAAGAGATATGGGCTATAGGAGTAGATCAGGAAGCTCCAAGTGAGCTGGGTACAATTTGGCTATGGCAGACAAGAGGACAAAGTGAAGGTGGATGTGTAAAATGAGTTCATGTAGTCAAGCCAAGTTGGACTTGAGCTAAGAGAAGTGAGAGGAGACCTATAGAAGTAAAGAGGTGAGCTAAAACATGCTTATCTGTGCTCTAATACCATGTGAAAACACAAGATCTAGAGCATGGCAGCTATGGTGGCTCATAGACATAGACCAAACTCATATGTACTTAGACATGATAGAGACAAAGTGACTTGATTGAAAGACACAAACCAAACAACAGGTACACTAAATTGAAAAGTAGAATGATAGTGACATTGCATTCACCTCATATGAAAGTGACATCCAAGTACAATGTTATATAGAGATGGGTAGGTGCCAGTCTTTCTCTCTATTCCTACGGGAATCCTGCAGAGCCTGCATGTCGTCAGCTCATCTGCTCTTACAAAGAGGCAACATGGATGTGATTGCAAATCTCAACATGTTTGAGGCAGACGTTGAGAAGTTTTTGTCTCAATATAATATATTTCTAGCAATATCATCCTCAAAATGGTTTTATCCATAGAATAACATAGTTACCCTATGTAGCAACATAGTAACTCTATGCAGCAAAACAATTACCCCATAGAGCAAAATAGTATCTCCTTAGAGCAAAGCAGTGATTTCATGTAGCAAAATAGTAAATTGGTTGCAAAAATTAATGTTACTCCTGAGGGGAGTAAAGGAACCAATCTGGAAACTCTTAAAGAGCAAAATAAGCCTACATTAGAGACAGAGGAGGATCTAGATAAAGCAAGTCAACAAGCTATTATTGATGCAGAGCTTAAATATGAGCACACTATGAATAAGTCAGCTAGAGTGTTTGAAGATGATGTTCAGGAAGTGTATTTGGAAGCTAAAGCAACTTCTAAACCAATAAAGGTGAGTACTTTTGTTGAGGAAGACTTCAAGAAGCAATTGATCAATTTGTGTGAGGAATTTCAAGATATATTTGTTTGGGAGTGTATTGACATAAAGGGATTTGATCCAAGGGTGTGTCAGCATAGAATTAACTTGAAGGTAGATGAAAAACCTATTATGCAGAAGTGGTACCGTATGAATACCAATTATGCTAAAAAAGTGAAGGAAGAGATTGACAAACTTTTTCAAGTTGGTTTTATCAAACCCATCAATGAAGTGACTTGGTTGTCATCTATTGTAGTGGTGCCTAAAAAGAATGGCAAGATACGAGTTTGTGTGGATTATAGAAAATTGAATGCATCAACAATAACTGATTCATTCACTCTTCCATTTACAGATTCTTTATTAGATGATGTGGCAAGCCATAATATCTATAGTCTTTTGGATTGTTTCTTTGGATATAATTAGATCCGCATGCATCCGGATGATATGGATAAGATAGCCTTTATAACAGAATGGGGAGCATTTGTAAGTACTGTTATGAATTTTGGTTTAAAGAATGGACCACCAGAATTTCAAGGTGCAACTCATAAGCATTCGATCCATACCTTACATCTTTTATGAGGGTTTTCATGGATGCTTTCTATGTATTTGGCAAGAAAGCTAATCATTTGCAGCATCTCAAACTCTGTTTTGAAAGATGCTATCAAGTTGGCATGTCACTTAGCCCATTCAAATCTGTTTTTGCTGCCAAAAGAGGAGTTCTTTTGGGACATATTATTTTTGAGGAAGGTATGGCTATTGACTCAAGGAAAATTCAAGTAGTTTAGAAGGTTGTCGTACCTACCACAATTCAAGAAGTGTTGTGCTTCGTGGGGCAAGTGAAATGGCATAGTCAATATTTGCAGTATTTAGCTCATATACGTGCTCCACTTACATTGCTTATTAAGAAAAGGGAGTTCAGTTTGTCTGGAGGCATGACCAAGATAAAGATTTTGATATATTGAAGAAGATGTTAGTAATAGCATTGATTTTACAACCTCCGCACTAGGATATTCCATCCCATGTCTTTGTTGACGCTGTCGTATTGCTGCGCATTCGAGGTGTGAAACCACCCAAAAGTCGTGTGTGTGATTTGATACTTTGTACATACTTAGTTGTTATGTTTGCTCTTTCATTCTATGATGAAGACGGAGAAGAACAAGGAGTTTTGGTAGATTGGTAACTCGAAATGCAATCTCATGGGCTACACCTATTTCAAGATATGCCGATTATGGGCTTTTTGGAGTACTTGCCATTGAAATCAAACGAAAAGCATCATCAGCACATACAGTTGGTGAGATTGTGCGTGCGAGGTGGGTTTTTTAGTACACATTGATGTTGCTGGTGTTTTGCCCACTTCACCGTGACGGATACGCATAGTAGTAGCATGTTTCGGCTTCTATAGGCTTCAACGTCTTGATTGCTTTGGTGGACTTCCCCCCCCCCCAAGACAAGTAATAGTGTTATTTTAGGTGGCAGTACAGCACTGTTTAATCTGCCTTGAAGGGGTTCAATTTGCGTGTGTATGGGAGAAGAAAAGGGCCACTAATCCTATCAAAAGGAAAAGAAAAGGGTGGCTAAAAACAAGGGAGGGAAAAAGTAGATTTAAAAAAAAAAGGAAGGAAGAAGGAATAAGGAATGGAAAAAAAACGATGCTAATTGGGGGGAGAAGAGGAGAAGCAGGAGAAACAGGGCATTTGGGGGGATCTACGAGGAAGAAAAAGGAGGGAGCTTTTTCAATGGTAGAGATATACTGTACTCTGCTGCTCCACGAGGAGAAAAGATATGCTCAAAAACACAGAATTTTTCTGAAATGAAGGAGACGGATCTCAAACAAAGGGCATCGCTGTCTTCTTCAGGGAGTGTGCGCGCGCGTGTAACTGGGATCTTGGCCCAGGTTCCAGCAAGTTCCTGCTTAATATTTTGATTCCCCTTCAGGAGATGAAGTGACGAGCCCTCATCAAAGGATGATGCCAGATAGAAGTCATGCACTGCTACAGTTTGGTGCATGGGAAGAACAGGATTCGGCTTCGGCCGAAAGGTTTACAGTCATAATAAATCAAGCACGCAACGAAAAGAATTCAGGTGGACCTATAAATTTAGTGCTGGATCTCGCTGTAGCCCGTTTGCTGTGACAAGCAGTTGACCTTGGTTCCCACCAATAACCAGCTACACACACAGCACACGACAGGAAAAATTAGAAGCATCAGCTGATGGGACGGAACAGTCTCATATGAATTCCAGGAGACAGGAGTGGCGCGCACAGACACGAGAGAGAGGAGAGAGGCACCGAGGTCCAGTCTATGGATGAGGAATTTCAGAGGACGGAGACTGAAGACGGTGGAACGAATATCAATAAAGCCTACAATTTTCTTCTTATTGAGTCACAGAGAAGGTGTGACGTTCACAACGAATTGGATGCAGATCAAACTTATGAATGAAGAGATAAATTATGCAGTTAAATTAAGAACCAAACGCTTATGGGGAAATGAAGACGATTAGCTGGGGTGAATTCTGCGTTCAGAACAGAGGTGTGAGACAAAAAGGAAGGGAAGCGAGGTTAAGGATGGAGCACGTTCTCTGGATGATGGCGATGACCATGAAATCAGAAAAGGAATAGAAAGCTCGTTTCTTAGGTTCCCTTTTGCTCGTCTTTCGTCCGTATTTGGTGACTTCTTTGCTTGCTTGCGTGTTCATGCCCTTCCGGCCGACACAAGCTTTCAACATGGAGATTTTCCGATACATTCGGTTTTTGCAAAGAAGGATCCAGTCCAGAAATTTATCTGAGGAAGATAAATGTTGAAGGAGGACACAGAAACTTGATTGTACTAGAGCTCGATCTTCATTTGTTATCTTGGACCTCCCAAATTCTCGATACCTGCACTTTGTAAACATAACTCATCATATTGCAGTAGTGATGACTACCTTCTGAACAAGGTCTTGTATAGGAATCGAACAATGGAAAAAGATCGATTGTGGAGGAATGAACTGAATGTCATGAGGTGGTTATGGATGGATCAAAACGAACTCTGGTGCTCTTTTCTAATCTTTCTGCAGAAGATTGGGAGGTGATCACATACAACTTTTATCTATCAAATCAATTCTCTTCACGAGAGAATCCGTTATTTATTTGTTGGGCTTCCAAATTGTTCTTCATCCACAAACTGAGACCACTTGAGTCTGTTTATGTATCGTATGGGAAAATCTTCTTAAGGGCCTTTGATTCAAATTTGATTTTACAAGCTCTATTTACTACGAATCCAGTCCACCCAAAAGAAGATGCATATTTTTCAGCTGATAACTTGAACCAGAATCGACTTGCTGAAACAGAAAACATGACACTTGATGTAATGAAGGAGCTGAAACTGCTTACGAAAGGAAACCTGAAACTGTTCTTATTAGAACTGTAAACAAGCAATGTTCTTAAGTTCTACTGATCGAAGCTCTACATCTCCTATTTTTGGTACGAGTATCTCAACTCTATAAGGGCTCTCCATATGCCACTTTTTCATTCCATCTACTCCATCACCAAAGCACATTGATTATTCTGACAGCAATGCAGAAAAAGAGAGACACACATGATATATATTATCAGAACTCTTCTATGTTTTTGAAGATGGTTCATTCAATACAAAGAATTCTATATGATCATGTACATTTTTTATCTTCCCAACTGATCAACATCACAGGAAGTGTTTGTTGTCATAACAGATTTGACTTCGTTCTCTTACTTGATTTTCTATCTTGAAATTTATCAAGGACTTCTGAAGTTGCGACATTGCTTTCGAAACCCTTCGACAACGCATCTAACATTGTGGTGGGTGTAGTCTTGATACATGAAAGAGTTGCAGGTTGGTTTAAAACTATCTCCTATGCAAGTAGAAGGCTTACAACAATTGTTGGGGAACCAAGTAAATTTTCATGTGGATCATCAAGCTTTATTGTATCTCATTAATAAACCATAGTTTATAGGAAGATTGGCAAGGTGGATGTTACTTTTGCAAGAATTTTACTACAAAATAGTGCATACACCTAACTGGTAAAGAGCATGTGGTAGATGATTTTCTGAGTAGACTTGAGTCAGTGGACCTTGCATTAGGGGTAACTGATAAGTTGCCTAATGAGAGCTGTTTAGTGTTCAAGTGAGTCAATTTAATTCCTTTTATGATCAAATGTTGAATTTTTTGCTTCATATTGTAGAAGGTTGGCATTGCAGAGTAGGAACTTTCAAATTATTTTGGGAGTACTCTATAGGAGAGGCATCGATAATATGTTAAGGAGATGTGTACCTGTTCAAGAACAACATGTTGTTCTGCATGAGGCACATGCAAGGTTCATTGAAGGTCATTTTTCCAGTGAGATTACAACTAAGAAGGTTCTTCAAGTTGGGTTGCGGTGGCCGGCTGTGCTTAAAGATGCTCATTAGTATGCAAAGGAGTGCATTATTTGTATGAAGGATGGTCAACCTCAATCTAGGGACAGAATGCAAGATCATCTAGTTTTGCCTTTAGAACCTTTTCAAAAGTGGGGTATTGATTTTGTGGGCCCCATCAATCCAATTGGTTGTCAGAGTAAGAATCAATATATTTTGGTTTGTATATGGACTATTGCACTAAGTGGGTTGAAGCTAAAGCTTTGCGAGACAATAAGGCACAAGTGTGGCATAGTTTTTTTACTCTAGCATTATGACTCGGTTTGGTTTCCCTATAGAGTTGGTAAGTGATTGGGGTAAGCATTTTTTGAAGGAAGTGATTAAGGAGTTGACATCTAAACATATGATTCTGCATAAGAAATCTACACCTTACCACCCTTTGGCAAATGGGCAAACCAAGAGCTCTAATAGGATTTTGTTTCAAATTATTAAGAAGATAGTTGTTGATAATTGTAAGGATTGGGACACTAAGTTGGATTCAATACTATGGTCTTTTTTCAAACAGCATACAAGGTTTCAACAAATTTGACTTCATTCAAGTTAGTTTATGGACTTGAGGTAGTGGTCCCCATGGAGTTTCTGGTTCCTAGTTTGAGAGTGGCAAGTATTTATAAAGGTTGTGTCCTGAAGAGTTAGTTCATGATAGGTTGTAGAAGTTGTTGCAGCTGGAAGAAGATCAGATTATAGCCCATTACATTTTAGTAGTGGTGTAGTCAAGAAGACAGGCATGGGTAAACAGACACATCAAGAAGAAGATAATTAAGGAGGGAGATCAGGTTATGATGTATAATTCCCATCTTGGAAAGCATCAGAGAAAGTTGGAGTTGAGGTATACTGGCCCTTATGAGGTTGTCAAAGATGTGGGTCAATGAACTTTTTTGTTGGCTACTTTGTAGGGTGAAATAATCAAGCCTGCATTAAATGGGTTTAGATTAAGGAGGCTAGTACAACCAGACTGTGATGATTTACCTATGAAGTTCAAGGAAAACCCACAATTGCAGTCAATTTGATTCAACCATACGCAATGTTGCTTCATAGAGCAAGCCATGGGATTTTACCACATATATCAGTTTGTGATTCTTTAACCCTTATGATTGTTTTTAGGGTTGCTTGGATTGATTCTTTACAAAAAGAACCATTATTTTATTGTTAGATATTGGCTAATGATGTTAGCTTTTATATTATTGATGGTCTTCATAAGGAAGCTATGCAAATTTCAATGGTGCTCTATGAAGTGCAAGGTATTTTGGAGTTGTTTTTTGTATTGTTACAAGTGCAAAGGAGCTTCATGAAGTGGTGTCACTATCTTACATTAAAATTGTGCTATGGGAATTTGCCTTATGGTGGTTATATCTTTAAATTTTTCCCCTAAGATATTATGGCTTGGCAAAGTATTATCATGGCTTTGATGGATTGTGCATTGAAAGGACTTTTACCTTTTAACTATGGACTTGTGGATGATGGTTTGGAAGGGCAACTAACATCAACTACAGTTCTTTTGGTATTGGAACTGTGTGAGGACATCAAGTTTCAGTTGCACGAGGCTTATTTGGAGAGACACAGGACACATGTCAAACTCATAATGAGTACATGTTGTCATTAGTATATTATACACACTCTCTTTTCTAGGAGATTGACTCATTGTGAGGTAGGGAAAGAAGAAAACGGGGAAAGCATGGGAAAGAAACGAGTTTTGATGCTTGTGACTATTCAACAATGCTATCTTTCAAATCCATGCCTTCATCTTCCTTCATATTCTTCATCTCTTTTCTTATTCAATTCTTAGCAGGTTGTTGTTGGTGCTATGTGTCAAGATTGTGGGAGAGAAGGAAGGAGTCTCACTTGTAGCTTTCTTGCTTGCACAATGGGGGAATACACACAAGGGTGGAGGCTGAAAACAGTTTTCCTCTTCTTAGTTGTGTAAGCCAAAAAGAACTCTAGTACATAGAAATAGAAGAACCCTATATATGGGTCTCAAACCAAACTCAACTAACTAAGGTGGCATACTAACTGAGCCACGAACTAGAGTAGATAAGAATAGCTATCATCTAGCTATTACTCATGGGCGATGTACCAATCGCATCTGCAACTGACAAGTCGGTGACATAAATGCACGACGGTCACCCTAGCATATCACGAGTGGAGCTCGATATCTCAACACTCCCCCTCGAGCTCAATTCCAATTCTTGCACATCAAGCAGGTCTTTGAACTTGCGCAGCTTCTCTGCGCCCAATGCCTTCGTGAATATGTCAGCTACCTGATCCTCTGTGCTGACATAAACTAGATCAATAAGACCTAGTAAAACCCTCTCCCTGTGCTTTGTTCTAGCATGATAGACTGGGTTATTTTCCAAGTGTATACTACTCATGTTGTCACAATAAATGACAACTGTCCCATCTGTAGGCTGATGCATATCATAAAGTAGCTTATGCAACCAAGCTACCTCACATGCAGCCATTGCTGCACCCCTGTACTCAGCCTTTGTGCTCAACAAGGCAACTGTAGGCTGTTTCTTGCTGCTCCAAGTGACTACAACACTCCCAAAAGAGAACACATATCCACTGGTAGATCATCTATCAGAAATGCTACCAACCCAATCAACATCAGTGTATGCATGCAACTGTATCTGAACCCCAGTCTCATAAAATAGTCCATACTGCAATGTGGACTTCACATATCTGAGTATGCGTCTAGCCGCATCCAAATGTGGTTTCCTTGGAGCCTGCATGAACTGAATTACCAATCCAACAGCATAGCTCAAATCTGGCGTGGTAATAGTCATATAAATCAAACTTCCTACTATGCGTCTGTACATAGTAGGGTCTTCGAGAAGCTCACCTACATCTGCGCTCAACTTCACATTCTGCTCCAAAGGAACTGAAATAGGCTTACAGCCTGTCATCCCATATTTGGACAGCATGTCCAATCCATACTGCCTCTGCAAGAGCCGTATCCCACTTGGTGATCTAATCACCTCAATGCCCAAGAAATAACACAGCTCTCCCAAATCCTTCATCTCAAATTTCTGCGTCAATAGCATTTTCACATGAAGGATATCTTCATCACTGTCACCTGTCATAATCAAATCATCAACATAAATGACAAGTAGCATAATACCTTTCTCTGTTTTTCTCACATAAAGTGAGAAATCGGCCTTGGAAATCTGAAAGCCAATAGTGACAAGATATTGTCCTATCTTGTCAGACCATGCTCTAGGTGCTTGCTTCAAGCCATACAAGGCTTTCTTCAACGTGCAAACAAACTCAGGATGAACAGCTTGCACATAATTTGGTTGCTGCTCCATATAGACCTCTTCTTGCAAATCACCATGCAAGAAGGCATTCTTTACATCCATCTGATGTAAAGACCATCCCTTTGATGCAACCATAGCAATGACTGCTCTTATGATTGCCATCCTTGCAACCGGACTAAATGTTTCTTCATAATCAATGCCATATGTTTGTGCATACCCCTTGACTACTAATCTTGCCTTGTATCTATTCACAGAACCATCTGCGTTGTGATTCACCTTATAAACCCACTTACAACCAATTACATTCTTATCTTTTGGCAAAGGTACCAATTCCCATGTAGCATTTGCTTCAAAGGCCTCCATTTCTTCATCCATGGCTTTCTCCCATTTTTCTTTTCCCATGGCTTGCTCAAAAGAAGTGGGTTCTGGTTCCTGTATCACTTTGACCATATATGCATAGTGAATGGCTGTAAATCCATCATATTTCAGCCTATCCACAGGATACCTAGCTCTGGTAGACCTGTGCAAAGTAGGTTCACTCCCAGGTGCTCTCAAAACATCCCTGGACTTCCTACTCCAGGTGTAACAATAGAAGGAATACCCAACTCATCATCAATGCTCTGTTCTGAGCCACTGGATTCACCATCCACATAAGAGTGACCTGCATTCACATCAAACATGGGCTGATCTACCTTCTCTTTTCCTTTTCGTAATACCTGCATACCACTATTTGCATTGCTTTGAGAAGATTCTCCTGATCTCAATCTGCTTGTCCATGGCGAAGAATGTGAACCACTGCTAGAGGACGCTCCAGGTCCACTAATATTTTGTGACTGCTGCTGTGAATTCTATGCAGCATTACCATTTTGTGCATCTACATCATCAATCACATTTACTGGTTTATACCAGCTACTCATCTCATAAAAAACAATATCTCTGCTCACTATAAACTTACGAGTAGAAGGGTTATAGAATCTATACCCTTTCTACTGCAAAGAGTTACCAATAAAGATGCACTTCTCAGCTTTTGGATCCAACTTGGATCTCAACTCATCTGGCACATGAACATAGACAATGCAACCAAAAATTTTCAAATGAGAAACATCTGGTTTCTGACCAGTATACCTCTCCTCTGGAATCATCCCATGTATTGCTGCAGTGGGAGTCTTGTTCATTATGTAGACTGCTATAGCAACTGCCTCAGCCCAATAAAAATTTGGCTTGTCTTTTTCATTGAGCATGGCATGAGATACCTCTCCAATATGCCTATTTTTCCTTTCTGCAATTCCATTTTGTTGTGGGGTATGACTGCATGAATATTGCTGCTTTATGCCATGCTCCTGCAGGAACCTCGCAAACTCATTTGAGAGGTACTCTCCCCCTCCGTATGACCTTAGGCATTTTATTTGCAGACGTGTTTCTTTTTCAACCATAGCTTTAAGAGTTTTGAAATGCCCAAAAACTTCACTTTTCTTTTTCATAAAATACACCCAAACTTTTTTGCTATAGTCATCAATAAAAGTGACAAAATAATGACAGCCTCTAAGAGATGCAGCTTTAGTAGTCCACACATCAGAGTGGATTAATTCTAATGGCTTCTTACTCTCTTGAACATGTCTAGGAAATGGTTTCCTTGCCTGTTTTCCAAACTGACAGGCTTCACATACCTTATGCATTTCTGCAACCTTGAATTTAGGCAATCCTGCAACAATATTTTGGGCCTGCATTGATTTAAGTCACTGTACATTAACATGACCAATGCGTTTATGCCAGATATCAATATCTGCAATTACATCGGTCCCATGTGCAAACATTGCTGCACTCAATTCAGGCATGTCTGCATCCAATGTAAACATTATGCCCTTCTTCTTTCCTTTTGCTATCAAGCGACCTTTATTTTTCTTATCCTCAACAAAGCATCCATGAGGATTAAATCTGACCTGCAAGCCCTGCTCAACCATTTGACTAACAGAAACCAAATTCTTGGTGATATTTGGGACATGAAATACATCTGACAGGTATTTCTTTTTCCCATCCTGCATAGACAAAGGAATTTTTCCAATCTACACAATAGGATGTGCAGTATCATCACTAGTCTCCACAAATCCTAGTTTTTCCATTTTTCTTGCATCCTGCTTCCATTCTGCATGACCTATCATGTGGTTTGATGCACCTGAGTCAACATACCACACTTCGTTGCTTTCTTCTGCACTTGTCACAGAATTGTTCATGTGCTGTACCATAAACAAATGCTCATTTCTGTCATCACCCTGTCTACTAGAAGATGCATAATTTCCTTGTTGTAGTTTTCCATTCATGATGTCATTCTGCTTTTTATAGCAGTCTTTAGCCATATGACTCATTTTACCACAGTAGTAGCATTCAACATTGCTGCTAGCATTTTGCCCTCTTTGCCATCCACCACGACCTCTTTGGCTCCCCCTGCCTCTAGAGTTACCACGTCCTCCTCCATAGGACTAGTTTTCTTGAGTTTGCTGTATATTCTGATTTCTACCACGGCCTCCAGATCGGCCTCCTCTACCTCTTCCAGCATTTGAGTAGAAGACAACTTCTTTTGAAGTTCCTCCTGAAGAAGATGCACCACCATTTCTCTGCTTCTCAGAAATTAGAAGAGCAATCAACTCCTCAAAATCAGGAAATCTTTCATGGACAGAAATGGATGTTCGAAACTGTGCATAATCTTTTCCTAGACCATTCAAGGTCACAAAGACTAAATCATCATCTTCCACTGGTGACCCAATGGAAGCAAGTGCATCTGCAATCTTCTTCACCTTCATGTGGTAGTCATTGATGCTCATACTTTCTCTTTGCACATTGTGCAACTCTTGCTTGAGCTGCATTTTCCTGGCTTGCATATTTGTGCTATACATTTTTGACAAAGTATCCCATGCCTCCTTTGGCATACTTGCATCCTGAATATGCACAATCATAGAGTCTGAAATGCTGATAGACGGCCAATACATAACTTTCCTGGCTCTCTCATGCCATGCTTTAAATGCCTGCATTTGCTGTTGATTGGGAACATCAGGAAGAACTGGTTCTTCTTCATTTCCTGCAACAAATTCCCAATATCCTTTTCCCATAAGGAAATTCGTCATTCTAAACTTCCATGCTTGGAAGTTGTTCTTGTCAAGCTTTTCAGTTACAATCTGTGAAAGAGAATCAGACGCCATTGCAGAACACTGCAAAAAATTCTGTCACTGCAAAAAACACAGCTTCACCCTCACAAGGGCAAATCTGCAAAACTGGCGAAAGTGGTATTTGACCACACAGTCACTTCCTAGTGACGATTTGCATAAACAGGAACCAAGGATGATTCTGTAACTCCCAATGTCTCTGCACACAAGCATACGATGCAATTTCTGTGGTAACTTTTCACCGACCTGTAGAACAGTGGTCGCACAGCATAAAACAAGGCATTTTCCTGAGTGCGTGTAGAAAACTTCCGCCTCCAAAATAGGCCCCGAAATGGCCTCAAATCAAAAAAATAGAGCCACACTGCGAAGGGCTTCTCAATCTGAGACAATGCACTCCTGCACTTTCCGGCTGTGCTACCTGCAGAGACTTGCTCCCAAAACAGATAAATGAAAGCAACACTGGTCCTCTTACTAGAACACCGCGAACTTGGTTTGCTTTCTTGAGCTTCTTACCATGAACAAGGCTCTGATACCATGTCAAGATTGTGGGAGAGAAGGAAGAAGTCTCACTTGTAGCTTTCTTGCTTGCACAATGGGGGAATACACACAAGGGTGGAGGCTGAAAACAATTTTCCTCTTCTTAGTTGTGTAAGCCAAAAAGAACTCTAGTACATAGAAATAGAAGAACCCTATATATGGGTCTCAAACAAAACTCAACTAACTAAGGTGGCATACTAACTGAGCCACGAACTAGAGTAGATAAGGATAGCTATTATCTAGCTTTTATTCATGGGCGGTGTACCAATCGCATCTGCAAAATCTGACAAGTCGGTGACATAAATGCACAACGGTCACCCTGGCATATCGCAAGTGGAGCTCGATATCTCAACACTACGATGGTGAAAACACGATGAAAGACGGTTCCCAAAACCCCTATCAAGAAGGGGCGACAATAGTTGCGAGAGGGGTTCCTAAGTAGGAGGCAGATTGGAGCAACAACCCTCCTAACACAACTCCTTCCAAAGTGAAGGATTATACACCAAAATCGTATTCAACTATGTCTAGTGATGATGATGGTGAGATGGCCACACCAATGGTAGATTGATCTCTATTCACGGATGTCTCTAAGCCCACTACTAGGGGCTGGCTTAAGCAGATTGGCTTGCTTTCTTTTGCTAAATTTCTATGGGATTCTTGGGGCAATAATGTACATGCCCAACAATAGCTATTGATGATTAGAGAGAGTGGCAAAACTGGTGGTAAATTGGAGCTCACACATTCTCTTTTAGCTCAAGTATTCTCTTTTGATCTCAATGATAAGCCAAAGCATTGGAGATGTATTGATGAAGTGATGTAGCAAGATTTTGGCAATGCTACTAGTGCCAAAAATCAATGTGTTGAGACATGCTGACCCAAAAAGAAGATTCTTCATCAAGTGGTTCATGCAAAGGTTCCCTCTCTTCCTTACGGAAAATGTCATTACAAATGATACATTTGGTCTTTTGTGGTATGCTGAGAATGTTGGAGTTCCTAGTTGGCCTAGAACTTTTTATGATAAGCTCATGCAAGAAGTGCATGTACCAACAGTTTGGAGACATTTAAAAAAAAGTAAAATTGGGTCTCTGTTGGCAGGTTTGTATGCTCACTTGCAGGTAATGTGCCCGAATTCGCATGCATCTCTTTTGGAGTCACCAAAAATGGATAAGTTAGTGCATTCAAAAAGCATAAATTGGTAGATGGCATTCTTATTGATCTTTATGAAAATGATATGTCTCACGGTAATGCTTCAGTTGATGCTGAAAATGATTAGGGAAAAGAGCTTGTAGATTCATTGTTTATGAGTTTTTCTTTTATTGAAGTTTCAAGTGCTAATGCTTTGGGAGGTTCTATGTCTTTGGAAATTTCAGAATGACTGAATGATGATGTCAGAAATGACAATGTTCATGAAGATGTGGTTATTATAGGGATGAAGAAAAATGTTCGATTATCCAAGGTTAAGATGGAGAATATGCCTATGCCTAAACATAGTAATTCTTTGTAACAAGATATTGGTTTGCCTTATGACAGGAAATCTATTCTAGCTGGATATGTTCCTCAAAATCTTGAGGAAGATTGCTCATTTATGATAGGTTTACATCAGTTCATGATTGATATGCATGCTAGTGGTATAGTTAAGCTAGATGTAGTGTAGTCTTTGCAAGAGCAATTGTCATGCGTGAAGACTAAAAGGGATACAATGCTGATTGAGATGGAAAAGATGAAGAAATTGCATGATAATGAACTAGGTGCTCTACGGAGGTAGATTGATCAGTATGATGATATGTTGGCTAAATGTAATTTGTCTTCATTTGCTTTCAAAGAATGGACATCACACATGCATGAGAAATTCCAGGGTGAGCTTCTAATATCCTCGTCGAATGAAACCCCCCTAATAATCAAATTAATTGATTTTTTTAATGACCCTCCCCCCTGCCGTCACCAAACAGGTGGCGGAGGGAGGAAGAGGAAGATAGCGTGATGAAGGGAAAGGGAAAGATGATGTGGAGGGGAGAAAGGATGAACTGGATGACGATGCGGACTAGGAGGCCATAGATGATGACATGGGGGGAGAGAACTCGTCGACGTGGAGGGAGATGTTGGTGATGATGAAGAAGATGATGTCGATGGAGGGCGAGGCCATGTGGCCAAACACCCTCCCTTTGGACATAACGATCAGTCCATACCCTGCCACCACCATGGACAAAGACAAGTGGAGGGTGGTGGCACTACCACCACTTCACCTCCTCCCCACATCCCCACGTGCCCCCGCCCACCCCCACCCTCCCAATCGTAAAGAAAAAGAAGGAGATACTACCTCTCTCACCCCCCTTGCTACAAAGAGAGAGAGAGAGAGAGAGAGAGAGAGAGAGAGAGAGAGAGAACCCTCTAGAAGGTTCTCCTTCTCTTCCCCTCCTTAGAGGGTGTCCACACGCATCCTTTCTTTCCCTGTTTGCCACAAACTTATACCCTATCTCACGAGATTGTCCTCCACCACCTTGCAAGCTCCAATCAGCCCTGCTAATCGAGTAAAAGGTGTTGAAGTCTTGCACCAGTTGAGCCTAGAAGCAAATAAGGTTGAGAATGGTCCCCAAGCAAAAAATGTCACACGTGGATGGCAATCCCGCAACGAAAGCCTCGAGCAAGGGCATCACTGTACCGATCATAAGTAATGTTTTTGCAAATTGATGAATGCTTGCTTTGATTTTTACATGAGATGCATTAGACTCGTACTATGCCACACAAGAATAGGTTAGCTGAAAAGAAAAGTTCGTCCCAAATATTTGAAAGAAGGAGTTTGCAAAGTGCTTATATCAAGAGAAGTAAAAGTGTGACTAGTTGCTATGCGACAAATCCATGCACAGCCTAAGCAACATATAAGATTCTAAAGTATTAAGCATTGATAAGTCTTCAATTAGTCTATACTTAGGAAAATATTGTTTAGAGTTCGTAGGGTTACCTTAAGGGTTATGCACATAGACGGTGCATGCATGGGAAAGATTATATGAAACTTACATCAATGGTACACGAATTGATCTTGCATCCATCCTATGAAGGGTTTGCATAAAATAACAGACAAGGAGTTTACCTTGTGCTGCCAAACCATGAGTTGATTACAACTTGCACAATAATTCAAGGATTATTTTACATTGGAACATAGTATTACATCATTACAAATTTGTCTCGCATTATTTAGGGGAAAGGAAGATAAAGTCAAGTTAAAATTTTGCATAGTATCACTCTTTGATCCCAAGGGGGAGAGTAAATATGCAATGGAAAGTTTATTGTGACTATTCTTGCAATATTTGGAAAATATTAGAATATCAAGCTCCCATTACTCTTCAGTCAGTCAATCTTTATGTGTGTGACTAGGATACAACTGTACACGTGTATTGCATACCGTGAGTGACTTTGTCTCAAGTACATTGGTCAGTAAAATCAATAGCATGAGTGTCATCATACTCTCCTCGGAATCATCAGCAACAACAAGCATTGAGATCATAGACAAACTGTGTCCAACACAAGCTTCATCCACTAAGCCGTGAGCCTGAAGTCCAGTCTAGGTTTACTTCATTAAAACCTAAAAAGACTATTAAACCACGGAAGAAGCTCGCACATAAGAAAGGACCACCAAAGTAATACTTTGAAATATTACACTTATATGATTTTCATCCTTTCTCTTCATTGCAACTTTGACTTCACATTGTCTAATTTGCTTCCGCATTCAGTGAAAAGTTTGTAAGAGACTAGACACTGCCCTTGTCCTAACAAGTGGTAAGACCTTCCCAATGACCACAACATATGCTAACGTCCGTCCTCAAATTCGAAAGTTTTATGGTAAGGATTTCCATCCATGGCAGGTACTTATAAAATACAAAATGATGGAGAGAGGGTATTGGCCTCTTATTCAAGGCAGTAGAGCTGTAAACTCTGCAAATATGATTGATATAGAGGATGACCAACATGCTCAAGCAATCATAATGCTACACTTAGATGAATCCCTGATTCATCATGTTGATCAACTAAACACTGCTAAAGAAAAATGGGATGAGCTTGAAAAGCTCTATGGAGCCACTGGCAAAAATACTAAAATCTTCCTTAAAATTGAATTCTTTAGCTTGGAATATCGTTCAAGAGAAGATTTGGGAAAATTCATTTCTCATATGAAGGGACTTATGGCACAACTTGCTTCTGTACAAGCTCCAATACTTGAAGAAGATGCTATTGCTATTCTCCTAAAAGCTGTAAAACAGGTGTTTCCTACTCTTGTAACCACTCTCACCAACATTCCAGATCCTACTTTGGCAAGTACCATTCAATCCTGTTTGGATGAAGAAAAGAGGAACCACAAAGAAAGCAGCAACAGTCAGGCAACTTCAAATTCCCGTGAACAAGTATTGGTTCATACAGTTCTAACTAAATGTTCTTTCTATAAGAAAAAAGGACATCTTGTAAACAACTGCTGGAAGAAGTATCCGGAGAAGATGAAATGTAACAAATGCAAGAAGACAGGGCATATCACTAGTAAATGCCCTAACACTCCTGAAATACCCAAAGAATTGGTGGCCAACTATGTCTCCAATTCATCTGAAGATCGACTGTTTTGACTATTTAAATCATCTACCTAAAACAACCTTGTAAGCGTGATTTATAAAGGCATCCCAAAAAGGGGGGGAATCTCTTACATGCCTTGTAATCCAATGCCACCCTAGCATTGAGGGGGGGTGTTAGAAAATGGGCATAGAAACCCACTGTAAGCAAGGGAGTATAAGGGCAGATGAGTGTGAATACCCCTAGGGGCAGGGGAAACCCTAACCCTAGCTGGCAAAGGGCTATATAAATAGCCTATGGGTCACTATCAATGTGTGAGAGAGTGTACCCAAGTTGTACTCTAAGCAACTTAGTAAGCAAGATTTCATTCTTGCACTTTGAGCTCTCTTCTCCCTCTTGTGCACACATTCTACTGCTGCAAACTCTGATTCTCAACATATAGTGAACTAGTGCATTACCAAGTGCACAATGCATAGTAATGGTGCACAACGCGTCTTGCACACATGTACCTCACACTTGACCCACCTTGTACATACACTATTCCATCACCTATTCACACTCACCTCACTTTACCCTAGTGTACTACATTGTGCACTAACCCATCACCTCAATATGTGCACAATACAAAGTGCACGTACACAATGCACTATACCTAGTCACATAAGCTCAAGCATTGTCCATTGTAGACCATCATATGATATTCATTGGCCATATCTGCATGTAATTTTTTGCACATAGTCAAACTAATTTATTCTAATGTACATTACACATGTGCATTTGTACTAGCACACAATGCACATAGCCAATGGGGTGGGTTGCTATGCTGGCTAGGGAGATCTTGCTATGGTGTGGGATGCACGAGGGATTGCGTAGCACAACCTCACCAAGGGGGACAAAGAAGATGGCCTCTTGCAACACGAGTTCTAGGGAAATGGATGAGGACTTACCACTTGAAGGTCTTGAGAGTGATCAAGAAGTAATAGAAGAGCAGAGAGCACTATTTGCTAGAACAATGAAAAAAATATTGTGGAATTACAAAGGTGAAAAGCAGATAAGAGGTAGTAGAGAATTACCTAGGTAACATGTTTGAAGACGCGTATCTCTATAGATCCATGCAAAGGGTTTAACTATCATGCATAGACATATGCAACTAGCAAGGAAATAAAGGGGAACAAGACTAAAGTCCTTGGTTTTGTAAATCTTTTGCAATCAAGCTAGATTTGTAATTTCTTTTGTGAAGCAATCCATTTGTAAATCCATGAAATCAAGTTTTGTATATCTATCCATCTACTTTCACGCCTATTTTGAGAAGTGTTTAGTGATTTACATGTTTTTGTTTAGGCCGATTGCATGCTTTTAATATTTCTTGTACAACATCATGATGATTAATATGATGTTGCATATCCTCATCCTTTTTTTTTCATTAGAAAATTTCATTTTAACATTACTAGCATTGCCTTCATGCACTGTAGTGTCTTTTTTAAAGAGGTAACTTCTTTATGTCATCAGTTGCTTAATTGTAGCATCTCTTTGCTGCTGTAATCACCATTGCACCATGTTGGCCACCACCATCTTTGCTTTTGGATCCTCAAAAGTGCTCTCCAAAGCCATTTATTTGATGGCTCTTCCACATAAGCTCATGCCAAAAATGTGTCTCACTAGCTCCTTCTCATTATTCCTCACATTTGGGGTGATACTAGAGACGTAGAGCACATTCAAAGAGCTTTGAGAATTGTGAGCTAGGCTCAAGGGGGTCACTCACGAATATATGTATGTATAACGTGAGTTCAAAATAAGGGATTTTTAAAATGCCATTTGTATACATTTTTAACATACGTAAGCGTGTCATATAAAATGGCTATTTATAGATTGAATAAAAAGGATTGTGTTTTATTCAAGAAAAATTCACCGCTTAGGATATTTATAAATAGGCCATGAACGCACATTATATAGAGGATATATATATAGTGAACCCCTCGAGGAGTTAGGCATGAGCAATAGGGGTGAAGTTGGTGTGGACAATAGCAATGTATCGAGGGGATATGCCCTATGTATTGAGCCAATATGACATCTCTTCCAAATGGATGGATTTGTGGAATGCAGAGGGAGAATGCTAAAAGAAGCTGCAATTTTCAAAGAAACACACAAAAAAACCTTTTATTTGACTATACACAAAGAGAAATGAGTTTTTTGAGGAAAAAGGGACCTTATGGGAGAGGAGGGGAATTTTTTAATTTTCGCCTATGACTTTTGGATACCTCGTGGGACCCACCTAACATGGGGCCCATGCTATTAATGGTAAAAGTTGGGTTAGAAGGGGGTAAAGTGGAGTAGGGGGACAACCTACTTTTGGTGGGCCCAAGGGAAAAAAATAGTGGATAAAATGTGCACACCACCCCCTCTCCCATTGTTCCACCTCAAATATCTTGTCATTATGAGACTTCTTAACTCTTAAGCTAAAGGTTCCCTTTTTAGTCCATATTCCCCCTAATGGCATAAAGGCTTATGAATACTAGATCTTTCACTACTTAAGTTAAGAGGTGCTTTGATATAAAGGACATTTTGTCTTTGGTTTCATGTAATATATGTATTATCATAAGGAGAGCCCCTTATATACAAGATTTAGATATCCAAAATGAGTTTCTTTTGGTAGAGCTAATTGAAATACCTATGGCATGTGAGCCATAATGATCGATGAACATATTAAGGATTACATTAGCTAATAGACATACAAAAGTATAGATCATGATGAAGGGATATATTTGGTGCATATAGACCAACCACAACAATTCATTACTGAAAACCAACTTTGTGAGTAGCACATTTACCTACTAGGTCTTAGTCTCAACATTCAATAGTAGTTAGTGTACCTAGATAGCTAGAGACAAGTCCTAAAGGGGATTAGTACATTGTCAACTTGGTTATACACATGTGAAGAGTCATTAGTACACTAGCTCCTTATTTGGAGGGCCCATTGTGGTGTGATTTTTTGTGCCAAAATTCTTGGGAGAAGTGTATAGTGGGGTGGATCCCCTCTATATATGTTTGGGGGGGGTTTTCGGGTTATAGGCTCCCCCCCTGACAAAAAAAAAAGGATCAAAGGGCAATTATAGCTACATACCATGTAGAATTCATGGACTTATCAAATATACATTCATTGGTTAGTTTTGGTTGCATGCTTAAAGAACATGCATGCATCATTATATTTAGTGTGTCACTTTGTGGCTCATTTTCAACCACACTTTTTATAAACACCACCCTTTGTCTTTCTTATTTCTTGTGTGCTATTGGAGCTTTCTAACAAAAGCGTATGGCTATGAAGCATCACGTTTATATTATAATCATTGTAGAGGCGGAGCACAAGCTGAACCGCCAAGACCCACGGACCGCTTATTGTTCAAGCGTTCCAAGCCGAGCACTAATGGCTACCTCTCACATAGCCGACATGCTATCTCTCTCGATGAGCGTAGTGAGCTTACCTCCATGCCTGATTGAGTTGCCTCCCACACTTTGGTAGCTCCACCATCCAAGTGCAAGCTTCAAGCAAGCTCGATCCTCAAGCTCCACGCTCCAAGCTCCATTGTTGCAAGCAAGAGAAGAGAAGAGAAGAAGAGACGAGAAGATGGAGAGCTTCCCCACCATGGTCTCTCACCCTCACACACTCACTCTCTCACACTCTCTGTAATATTTCCACGCAATAAAAGTTAGTTGATTAGTTTGAAAGTTAGTTAGTCAATTAATAAGTTAGTAAGATTACTAACTAAATACCAACTAAGGTAAAAAAACTAACTAATGTTAATAGCTAATAATTTTGATTTAATTAAAAATATATATTAAAAAAATGAGATTTGTAAATCCCATATCTTTCTCAGATTGACAAGGACCGTAGCCACCCTTCACGAAAGTTACAACGTGAACGAGATTTATGAGCCATATTAATCACTAGTATTAATGTGTATAGTTTGGATGGTCCAAAAATATTAGATTTTCGGGGAAAAAACTAGTATATTTTAGATATTATCCTAAAAAGATAGAACTAGATGTCATTTAAAAGAAAAGACAAGTGATGTTTTAGTTAGTTTTGGATATTTTATAAAAAGAAAAAAATAAAGATAAGTGATTGGCAAAATTGCATGCGTCGCGATCGCAAACTACAAGCAATAGACATCACTTCGAACAAGGAGAGAAAGAAGGAGTGATCTGAAAGCTTTCTTAACAAGTGTCTTGCGGTTGAGCCAATGCAACCATCATATTTATGATCTGAGCATCAGATCACTGATTCTTCCAAGAGCCCCTCCACTCTTGTTCTCAGTCTCATCCCCTCCTCTTTAATTCATTATAAATAAGAGGCATGGGGAGGCACAAGGGAGCATAAGGAGATCCCGAGAGGCTTCGAGAGAGAGGTAGAGAGAAGGATACCCCTCCAAGAGATTGTGAGAGAGAGCTTGAGAGAGAGAGAGAGAGAGAGAGAGAGAAGAGTTACCCCGAGAGGCTACACAATTCCCTCTATCTCCATCCTCGACATAACAATCTTCTCTTATGCTCTCTCATCTCAAATCTATTCCACCTTCTTAATCTCTTGAGTCTACTTGCGGACAATGGCCTCCAAGCGAAGAATGTCGCTTGTGGATGGCAATCCTACAACTAGCAATGAAGCTTTGGGCGAAGGCATAATTGTCAATCCAACTGCGGTTCCAGTCGTAAGTAATGTATTTCTAAATTGATAGATGCTTGCTTTGATTCTCGCATGAGATACGTTAGGCTCCGTACTTTGTTGTGCTAGAATAAGTCATTGAAAAGGATAAATCACATCTCAAATATTCAAATATGAAGTTTGTCAAGTGCTTGTATCAAGGGGAGTTGAATTGCACCTAGTTGAATTGCACCTAGTTGCTATGCGATGAATCCATGCATAGCATAAGCAGCATATGGGACTCTAAAGTATTGAGCATTGATGAGTCTTTGATTAATATTTACCAAGAACAATATTGTTTAAGGTTCGCAAATGCACATAGACGATACATACATGGGAGAGATTATGTGAACTTTACATCAATGACATGCGACTCCTTGCCTTAGGAGAAAGGAAGATAAAGCCAAGATAAAATGATGCATAGTAGGGAAAGAGTAAAAGATAAATGTCACTTAGAGAAGAGGCATAAATGCTCTTGCTAGATTGATTAATTTGCATTGGAATGATAGGACTTACGTTGTGTATAGTATTTGAACATTTACCATATGCCTTAGCCGAAAGAGGGGAATGTTAGGTAAATTTTACTCTTTGGTCCTAAGGGGGAGAGCGTATATATGATAAAATTGTTATTGCTTCTATTCTTGTATTGTTTGGGAAAAATACAATTAGTTTTGTTGGTTGATTGAATAACACCCTAAATTTTTTTCTTTCGATCAGTTGATTGTTGCATTGTGATTTGGATAAATATTCCAAGGCTTTTGTTGATGGCAAATGCATTGCAGGGGTCTTTAATGACAAGTTGCCATGGGAATAAAGGAATGTTTTCCTAAAAGATGATATTAGGATTGATTGCCTTGATTATGCTTGATTCTTAATTGGTTAGTTAAGGAAGGATATTTGCACAAGTGGATCATCTCCAACATCACACCATGGATTACCCCAAGAGGGCACTACTCGATTCATCGACCGAAGGTCGAGTGGTGAAAAGGCCAACCACGGAAAGTGTGTCTCACTACTAGGTCGCTCGGGGTCAATGAAGCTCTGGACACCCCTTTGGCGAGTCCGGAACGGAGTTGTAGATTGCCGTGAGCCCAACATCTAGAGGCGTTGGAAGATCCTATTCTAGATAAATGATGAAAATTTTGGTGCCATGTGATTTGGACCAGGTACTTCTGTTGGACAGAAGGGATACATAATTCTTCTATATGGACAGGAGACAAAGATTAACTTGAAGATAAGTTAAGGAACTTGTTTGTCAATAGAACTTCTTGTTTTGTTTTCATGTCTGTGCTATAAATTACGGGAACAAACCTTGTGCCCTAAAAGGCTTAATTAATGAAGCTGATTTTAAATGTCGCACATAAATGTTATATGACCTAATTAGAAAGCTAAAGCTATCAAGGGAAGTGGGTGGATGGAATCCCTGACGAGTCCGTCCTATGCCAGGGTGGTCCTAGAGAACTGGGAGGATTTTCACAAGGATTTATCACCATTCGACTTCAGGTATTGTTAAGTTAGAACCCGATTCATGTTGTTTTAGGGGACCAAAATGGGACTATGGCCTATGAGCAGAGAGGTTGAGCATGCATCCCTCTCGTTTTCCATTCTCTTTGAACCAAGTGTGGTATGGATCTACTGCGAACATTCCATTGTGAGGTGGACTGGGGAAACCCTAGGCAACAAACCCCGTGACATGCCATGGGAGTTTCGGGCGGCGTTGCTTAGACTGGACCGCTAAAAGCATACTGGGATAGCCAATAGGCGGGCACGTTTCATTCTCACACTCCTCTCTCAAGAGCAAGCTGAAGCAAGCAAGAACAAGAAGAAGAGGAAGAAGAAGGGAGCTACTTTTGGCCACACAAGAATGAGCTTCTCATTCACTTTTCAACTTTATATTCAAAAACCTAAATCCCTTTTGGGTGGTCATCCCCTTGTCCCCTTTTTTACATGGCCGGCCATGACCTAGGCCCTTTTTTCCATTGTCCTCCTATCTTCCTAGCTTCCTTCCCACCACCCATTTACCTTTACAATTTGCACAAGTGAGAGCACAGCGCTCTTAAAATAAATCATGGTGCACCTTGCACACTTTTACAAAAGTATTGACTTGTACTTTTTCTTTTGCGCCTTTCTCCTTGATTTAGGACTATTTTGCACTTCTTGTGTTTCTAGATTCTTCTCTGGCGTGCCTTCGTCTTCCATTTCACTTTCTCCTTAGCCTTGTCTTCTGCTTTAGATTTTCCAAAATTTTCATCTTGCTCGTTTGACGGTTAACAATCATCTACAATAATAATCTATCTATTGTAAACATATGCAGTAATTGAAGTTTTTTATTCTCCATATTCTTTGGTCTTCATTTTCTTATAAATGTCATATACTCTGCTAGATTTTGTTTTCTTTCATGGAGTTGAAATTGCAATAGTAAAAACCTAAGATATATTTGTTACTCTAAACATAAGAGAAGGTTATAAAAAATAATAGAGTATCAAATTATTTGTCCAAGCTTTACTTAAATTTCTAATGTTAAATATCCTTATTATAACCATAATAGATGAGGACATGCAATGGCAGGTCTATCTTAAGGCTATATTTAAGTCTTTCATACGATGGTGGGCCTATCAATTGATCATATACTTGCTATCACATGCTTTATCCTCAAGTCAATTGCCATCACAATGTTGCAAGTGGAGTTATGCTGAGTCATTTTCTTCATCAATATAGATCTAGCCATTGTCCTTGTTTATCGATGAGATGTGGAAAATGGAGCATTAGATTCAAGCTAATACTTTTGGATCAAGGCAATTTCTATAGTTTCTTAAGGAGAACTTAAGAGAAAGCCATAGTATGGGAGCACTTCTATAATGGTGGGATTGGGGGGAGATTATGGCTATTTTTCTTACAAAAGATGAGATGAGGACCTTCTTTCAATCTATAATTCATAATGATTTCTAACCTCTTTTTTTGTCTTTAAAAAAGGGGGAAGATAAGGTCGACAAGTCCTAGAAAGTATGGTGAAGATTTTTTTTCACATAATGAAAAAGATGTTGCTTATTAGTCCTAAAAAATACTGTTCCAAATTTTAAACTCATACATGATGTATACTTTTTGTATGTTTGCTCCATTAAAAATACTTAAGTCTATTTACATCACACCTTTGATTCATGGGACATTATAGTTAAGAGAAAAAAATGTGAATCAAAATAGTGATGTGTTTATACCCACCTAAACTTGCATGGCAAGGGTTGTATTTTCCATATAGTGCATAGGTGTCCTATAGAGGGACCTATCCACATGCAGATAAAGTCTCTTGTATGCATACCAATCTGAAGTAGAGCACAGATGTTTTGCAAATAAAAGTGGAGTCCCACAGGTATTTAACCAAGTAAGAGGTAACTAATCTCAATATGCAAGCATTCTCATAACCATTTTTACAAAAAGCATTAAAAGCCTTTCAAATAGTAGTTGCTAGTTCTCAATTAGAGTTGGTTGCGTAGATGTAGGCAAAAATTTGGGAGAGAATGACTTTCTACGACCAATTAGAGGGTTTGTCTCAACTTTGATGGAGGAACTCAGTGCATGGCAAAGGGAGAAGCTCTTGCTTATCAAAATATCGATTGTTGCCAATTCCTCTTTTTCTCAAAGTAAGAGAAATTTTGAACATGCTTTTTACTCTACTAGTAGAGGTAGAGATTGTGGCCAAGGCTAGGGTAGTGATCATGGTCAAATTTATGGTACACATTAAAATACAAGAGGACTATCCCAAGGAAGGGGGAGCTAAAGAGGGAAAGTTGTAAGTTTTAGCTAACACAAAAAATTTAATTATAGTAGGAGATCTTGGCACTATGGTTAGAAAAGCCACATTTCTAATAACTCCTTCAAAAAGAAGGGTGGAATTAGGAATGGAAAAAAGTAGCAAGGTAGTTATGCTTTCAATAGCAAAAATAGTGATGATAGAAGTGAGAAACTCTTTGTTATGCATCATTTTATGAATATTATGACTATTGATGGTTTATCTAAGAATGATGTATGGTATGTAGACTTAGGTGCTTCTAACTACATGCCTTTTCATGGAGAGTGGTTTAGCTATATGTGCAATCTAGAATCTTGAGGTTATGTGGAGATAGGGGATGATACAACCCACACCATTACTCATGTTGGAAATGCTTTCTTGAGGATGTAAGATCGTTGTGCTCCATTAGAATGAACTTGGAGCATCAAAACTAAGAGAAAAAAATTCTTTGTACACAAAATAAGCATAATTTATAATGAGATCCATCACCTACAGATAGGTAGCCCCCTCAGTGAATACCAATCTTTATGGATGTATTATTCATAGCAAAAGGCAAACAATAAACTTGCATACTTTTCATAATAGGAGCAGAGGAGCAAGATCTAGATTACCTTGAAATTTTTTTGGCTCAAACAAAAATGAAGTTGGAGCATCAAAATTAGGAAAAATGAAATTACTTTGCATAGTAAATAAGGATAGTTCATAAAGAGATCCCTAACCTATAAATAGATGGCCCCCTCAATGAATCCAAAAAGCATGATCAATAATTCCACTTTTAGATCCTCGTCCAATCACATCCACAAATGGACAACTGGTCCATGATTCATAATGTCAAATTTTACTAGAGTTCTCATTATGCTCAAGAAGAAAAATACCAAATATGTGGTCCCTTCACATCATGTATCTAAAATGAACGTCCACCTCCACTTCTTCATATGCCCTTTAAATATTCCATTCACTAGTGCATGGTTCCCATCTCATTGAACAATAGCCAAAATAAAACTCTCAAGTCTTTGATTTGCATTTTATGCGTCGAGGAAGGGCAAGCATAAAATTTAAATCAGTTTTCTTAAGGGAAGGTTGATGCATCATCATATGTTGATTTTTGTCCATCCCAAGCACACGAATGTAGACATAATACATGTGCTTGTAGGCCATGAAGGGTTTACTTTCCAACTCTCTCTTTTGAAAGTCAGGACATGTGCAGAAGTGCTCGGGATTGACATGCACCTCATATAAATGCTCTAACATAACATAAAATATAACTTTTTCATTTTTCGCCACTACTTTCTCTTCCATGAAGACTACATCCAATGCCTCAGCCAATGCAGTTTTTCTTTCTGCATCCTTAGAAATACCATGTCTCCATTTTTTGCTTTGCTTGCCACTTGAAGAGGTAAGTGGTCCTATCCCATGGGTTTTAGTATTTTCGAGGGTAAGTGGAATACCATCATGCTTGAATGCAAAACCTCCTTTTATAAGAATTGAAATCTCCTCTGCAGAAGCATTGGTGCCCTTGTCAATAGACCAAATCCCTGGTTGCAAGGGCACATGCTTAACTTGTTTATCAACATCCCATGAGTGTGTGTGTGTGTGTGCGTGCACGCGCTTGCATGCATGCATGCAATCTCTATTCTCCTTTGCAGCTCCAATAGGATATACTCCACAACAAAATGGAGTTACTTTAAAAAAAAAAGCATAATATAGAGTTTCCTCTGTCAATTATGTCTAGAAAAAACTTTCCTCACTTTTATTGGGTTTTTCTATTGATATACACATTATGAATAGGAGACCCATAGCTCCTTACTAAGGAGAAGTATATAAGTAAAAATCCAAATTTGTGCCATCTAAAAGTGGTTGATTATATTTCTCATGTACATATTCTTGATTAATTGTACAACAAATTGGATCTTGAAGCTTAAAAATATGCATTGTGAAATATTATATTGATCAAAAGGGATTTAGAAGCTATAACCCTGTCACGTGTAGTTTGAGAGTTAGCAAGGCTATTATCTTTGATAAGATGAGTAGCTGGATGGCAATGTGTGAGATACAATTGAGATTGATGTATATGAGAGTGCATTTGTGCAAAAATAGGTTAATTGTCACAAACATTGTGGGCCACAAGAGTATCCTATTCATGGGTCTATTGATAGACCTTGGAATGGTATATGTATATTGTGATCACAAGTCACTCCATTAAGAACGTCTCAGGTGTAGAGAAAATGTTAGGAGAAGGTTGTGGACTTTCCCTTTATGGCTAATGTAATCACAAGTTTCTCTCATTTTTAATGTAAATTTAGATGGCTTTGAGCAAAGCTTGGATGAAGACTTTGAGATTTTCACCTAAGGATACCTACTATAAGGAAGTTGGCAAGAGAATCCTTATTAATCCTTTCATCATAGAATAACCAACTATTAGTCTAAAATTGAAAGAAACACAAATTGAATCTAAACGAAAATAAAGAGAAGAGGGAAGAGAAATAGAGAAAGCATGCATTATACAATATTGGGTGCAATCTTCCCCCATGCAAGGGTGAGCACCTCCCCCATGTATTATAAAATTGAAATAAGTTTTTGTGTTCAGAATGCATCGAATACATCTTTTTGTTTTCATGCTTTTCTTGTTCTTACATGGCTTGCTTTTGGAAAATAAATCTAACACACCCTATTCTAAATAGCTTTACAATTAAATTTTTCAAAAAAAACTTCTTACAAATATATTCAAAATAAATCAATTGTGCATGTGTGCATGCAAAGTCATTGCACTCATGAGGACTTACAAAAACATAATATTTTCATAGTGTCGCATATAATTTCCATGCATTAAGATATGCATCCCAAAATAAAAATTCCACATAACTCTTAATAATATACTTATCTACAGCACAAAACACATTATATCCTTCTGTCTATCTACTAGACATAATGCGACCAATATCATGCATGTGCCTCGTGTAATAAGTCACAAATCATGCAACATATAAACAATATCCACAATAAATAAAATAAAATAAACTCATTTCCATAGTTAGTTTCATAATAGTGATATGAGGTTAATGTTGAGCCTTTCACCATACAATAGTTAGCTATTAGTCCAAAATCGAAAGAAACACAAATTGAATAAAAAAGAAAATAGAGGCAAGAGGGAAGAGAAATAGAGAAAGCATGCACAACACAATATTGGTATAATATTCTCTAGCTCATGCGTGAGCACCTCCCCCATGTATGTATTTATATAATTGAATTAAACTTTTGTGCTCAAAGCACATTGAAGGCATCTTTTTGTGTTCTTGCTTTTCCTTTTCTTGTACGATGTGATTTAGGGAAAATAAATCAAACACACATTATTCTAAATATCTTTACAACCAAGTATAATATTTTAACCATTATAAAGAATGCATCCAAAATGAATCAATTGTACATGTTCACATGCAAAGTCCTTGCACTTATGAGTGTCTACAAAAATACAAAATTTTCACATTGTATATCATATAATTTCCATGCATTAAGATGTGTATCCCAAAATAATAATCATGCATAACTCTGCCTTATAATCATGAGTGCATCTTATGCGATAAGTGTCAAGGAGTGGATTGGAGAGGGAGAAAGAGAAGAGAGAGACTATAGAAGTGAGAGAAGGTGAGGCACAAAAGAGAGAAAGAGAGTGACGAGGAGAAAGAAAAACTATAAAAGGAGAGAGAAAGACAGAAATAGAGAGAAGGCAGCCATGAAAGTTGAGAAAGAGAGAAGATGAAGGAGACTTGTATTATAATAATGATGATGAAAACAATCAAGTCCCTTACACCCTTTATGTCGGCTAGTGTAATTTGTATTCTATCCCCATTATTTTATTTCCCCCTCTCTTACATTCTATCCCCACCCAAAGGTTTTTTTCCTCAAAAACAAGTTGGGTACTTATTATAAAAGACAAGGTAGGGGCAGACCAGAGTACTACTTTGCTGCTACTGCTGATGTAGACATTACAAGGGGTATCCAATGGAAATAAGGAGTAATTGTTGATGCATAAAGGGTCATTGATCAAATATGATATATGGGTATGATTGGGGAATGATAAAATTTAAATCTTGATCCATATTCTCTAAGAAAATGAAGGTGTAGGTAGTGGACAACATGGTGACAACATGCTGTCTACTATAAGACCCTGCTGCTGTAGTAAATCTGAGATAACTTTCTATAGAAAACTGTGATCAAGGGGTTTGACACATAGAAACAGAGTTGTTAATGAGTAATTTCATCCTATGTATGGCACTCAATGTTGTCTAGAAATCTGAATAAAATTGTGGGAGCTTTCGCTCTACCACCAAGACCCACGGACCGCTTATTGCTTCAACCATTCCAAGCCGAGCACTAATGGCTACCTCTCACATAGCTGACATGCCATCCATATCTATGGGCGTAGTGAGCTTAGCTCCATGCCAATCAAGTTACCTCCTATCCCGCGCACTCTGGTAGCTCCACGATCCAAGTGCAAGCTTCAAGCAAGCTCCATCCTCAAGCTCCACGCTCCAAGCTCCATTGCCGCGAGCAATAGAAGAGAAGAAAAGAGAAGAGAAGAGAAGAGAAGATGGAGAGCTTCTCCTCCCCGGTCCCTCACCCTCACACACTCACTCCCTCACACTCTCACACTCCCTCTCTCAAGCACAAGCTCAAGCAAGAAATAACAAGAAGAAGAAGAAGAGGAGAATCACTTTTGGCCACAGACAAGAATGAGCTTCTCATTCACTTTTCAACTTTATATAAAAAACCCTAAATCCCTTTTTGGGCAATCCCGTTATCCCCTTTTTTACATTTTCGGTCGTGGCCTAGGCCCTTTTTCCCATTGTCCTCCTATCTTCCTAGCTTCCTTTCTACCGCCCATCTACCTTTACAAATTGCACGAGTGAGAGCCCGATGCTCTTTTAAGTTAAATCATGATGTGCTTGTGCTCGTTTACAAAAGTATTTACTTGTACTTTTTCTTATGCGCCTTTTTCCTTTATTTAGGACTTTTCTGTAGTTCTTATGTTTCCATTTTTTTTCTTGGTGCGCCTTCGTCTTCCATTTCACTTTTTCCTTGGCCTTTGTCTTTTGCTTTAGATTTTCTAGATTTTCCACCTTGTTCGTCTGAGGGTTAAAATTACCCCCCTCCTAGATGAGTGCCAATCCCATGGCACTCACTGTCGTAGGTAGCAGGATTTAGCATGCACCGAAGATGTGGGTGGCAAGGACGTATGTGTTTGCCTTTTTGGATTCCTGGTGGTGGGTATATGAAGGTCGTTGGGGCCATGTTGTTGGCATGGGTGGTTGGTGGGAGGGTGGTTGGAGTTAGGGGTACATCTGCTGGGAACTGCATTGGGGACTAGTAAAGGTGGTGGTTTGTGGGGATTTGCATAGGCTGATTGTTTGGTGGGCTTGCGTGATAGGAATGGTCAAGAAGTCAGAATTGAGTGATGATGAAGACCTAACGATGCATTTGATGGAGTCTTCAGTACGTGCGATTAAAAACCTCTTATATGTGGTCTCTCCCTCGAGGTAGTGCTAGTCTTTTTTATCATATACAAGACGTAGTTCAATTAGTTTGGGAGACAGGTCAAACTCTAAGCAAGCTGATAGTATTGTCGTGCACTTGAGGACCCAAACTGTGTGTATATTTCGGTGCAAATATTATGTGAGTGCTCGTGCATATTTAAATATTGCGTAGTTAGAAGACCGCCAGCTAGTTTCTCGTAACAACGTGTGGATGAAGCAAAGTTGTCCATGTTGAGAAGAAGTACATGTGAAGGTGTATGAGACATCCTTTGTATTGTGACACCACAATGTGTTGAGAATCAGCAATCACACTCACTAAACAGCCTCTTTGTATGGAGCTTCAGGGTCAAGGATATGCAGGCTAACTTATCCCATATGCACAATGGTGCCTATTGCAGTTTCCTACTTTCCTATAAAGCATTGTAGTTGCTTCCTTTTCTTAATGCAATGATAGTACTCTTTTCATTTCAGTGAAGTATCAATGTCATTGTCCACATACACAAGATTGTGTTTATGAGTCCAAGTCTCAATCTTGGAACCTAATTCACTTGTGTAACAAACAGTGTCTTTGTCTTCTCCATCATGAGTCCACACTTCTCCTTTCATCCACCATAACTCACTGCCATGCTCTAGATCCCGCATTTCTCACATGGTATCAGAGCCCAGTTGGGCATGGCATTGCTTCTCCAGCCTCTCTTGATTCCTCTCAACCTCAATCTAGCTCAATGTCAGCTCATGACTCCATCTCCCAACTCTACTCTCACTGAAGCTTCCATGGCAGCCATAGCCAGCAGCACCCTGTCAGATTGAGCTTCTTATATCTCACTCCACATATCAAATCTCTTGGAGCTTCCTTTTGGAAAATTATTCCCCAACTCACAAAGCTTCCCTGTATCACATCAATCCATGACATTTGGCTATCTGAAGCTCAGCATTGTGAAAATTCTCAATCTCTGCTCTGTGTCTGCCATAGCCAAACAGGACCTACCTCACTTGGAGCTTCAATAACTTCTCAACCAGGCCACTTCAGCGCTTGATTCCTTCTAGGGGATTGTTCTTCTACTCAAGGCGCTTCATCCTGGCACATAAATCGACCACATTGCTGCGCCCTGACCCTGGCATTACAGAAATCATGGAAACCTGTCCTGAACTGCACCGAATCTAATCGAGTGCCCTACGTGCTTCATACAGTCCACGATCTGGATGATTTTCATAGGGCTTTGATAGACCATGAAATCAGATTCCTAGGCATGTAAAAATTTTTGAAAATGATCAAGTATAGCTCCTGCAATTTGAGAAAAACCAGGCCCCTATCTCAGAAACCCTAATTCCACCATAGCCAAAAATTTCTCAAGCTTTTTTTTCCTCAGTTTTTCTCACTTCTGACACTAAACCAAGCTAAAGCCCACTCTAATCCATTAACCCAGCATCAAATCAAGGAGGGGAAGGACCTGAGAAGATTGAAGAACGACCGAACGATCCCGAACAAGAAGAATCAAGCTCAACATCAACACTGACATAGTGTGTTTTCACACTGTCACTTACTGTGTCTCTTGACACACTGCATTCTGCTCTTCTACTGATAAAATCTCAAAATTCTAGTGTTGATTTGCTGCTAATCTTGCAACCTCAACATGGGAAAAGACTCTCCAAATGCTTGATTCAAAGGAGTCGGGTTTCACACCTGGCAAACCCGCATCAAGCTCATATTGATGAAAAAGGGTCTCTGGGCCATCACAAATGGCAAAGAGAAGAAACCTCGGGACGCGGACCTTGCAACTACTTGGAAAAATAATGATGATAGAGCCCAGGCCATTATCAAACTGGAGCTAGACGGCAGTTATATCCACCATGTGGATAACTGTGAGACCTCACAGGATACATGGAAAAGACTTGACACCCTGTTCAGTGCACAATCTAAATCATCAAAGTATGGTCTCCTAATTGAGTTCTTCAGGCTTGAAATGAAGTCCAGCACATCACTTGCCACACATCTCAATTACATGGAAGGACTCCTAACCCAACTTGCAGGAATCAACATTAAAATGGATGAAGATGTTTGCATCGGTGTTCTACTTAAGAGTTTGCCTCCTGAATATAATAATGTATCAACAACTTTAATTAACATGCCAAATCCTGAACTTATTGATATCCAGGCATCACTGTTAGAAGAGGAAAATAAGCTAAAAACTAAGGAAGAACCAAGTACTTCTAGAGATGAGCATGCATTATATGTTGGCAACAGGTACAAAGGCAAGAAGGATCAGCTCTTCTGTGACTTCTGCAAAAGGACCGGACACACCGAGAAGTTTTTCCACGCAAGAAAGAGATCCCAAAAGGCCTATCTAGTCGCAGTCAAATAAGAAGAAGAAAATGGAGCAAAGGAAGAAGAAGATGAAGATGAAGACCACCAGGATCGGAAGGACAAGACTCATCAGTCCTTCTACTCTCATAACTCTGATAGACTGTTTTAAAAGCCTTGTATTTACTTGCCCTAATGCTTCCTGCCATAAGATTTGTAAACTCCTTATGTAACTTGGCATTATAGTCCCTGTACACTTTGTGAAGCCCCTGTTACAGCCTCTGGATGTCCATCATGTTTTGGTGCCCACACTTAGCCTTTTCTGCAACAGCCTCTGGTGTCTACCATGTTTGTGGTGTGCCCACACTTTGCAGGTGGTTCTCATTATAGCCTCTCTACACACTTTGTGCCTTTCTAGTTGTGATTGAGGAGGGGTGTTGAGAATCAGCAATCACGCTCACTAAACTGCCTCTTTGTATGGAGCTTCAGGGTCAAGGATATGCAGGCTAACTTATCCCATATGCACAATGGTGCCTACTGCAGTTTCTTACTTTCCTATAAAGCATTGTACTTGCTTCCTTTTCTTAATGCAATGATAGTACTCTTTTCATTTCAGTGAAGTGTCAATGTCATTGTCCACATACACAAGATTGTGTTTATGAGTCCAAGTCTCAATCTTGGAACCTAATTCACTTGTGTAACAAACAGTGTCTTTGTCTTCTCCATCATGAGTCCACACTTCTCCTTTCATCCACCATAACTCACTGCCATGCTCTAGATCCCACATTTCTCACACAATGTAGAATAATCCAACTCATTGACACCAAAATTTCGGTAGCTGGTAGCTACTGGGCTTGCTCGATGAGTACGGTGTACTTTTCATGGCCATTCGTGTGGTGCTTACCACAATCGATTGCAATGAGTGCAAAAAAGGAATCATCCAAATGGGTCAGGGTGATAGGTCTACTAACCGTAGGTGAGACAAGATCCCTAGGTATGTCCTACCCTTGATGTGTCCTAAACAATTGTGGGGGATGTGTAGAGGGCTAGGGGACTAGGGATGGAGCCAATGACTAAGGTCACTGGGCATACCTAATTTGAGAACCCCTAGGTGTCGTGTTGTGATTGTGAGTGGTTTTTTTCTTTTCTTTTCTTTTCTTTTCTTTTTTTTTTCTTTTTCTTCTTTCGTTTTCTTTTCCAAAATTTTTTAAGAAAAGAATAACATGAGTACAATCATTGCAATACGTTGAGGCTATCAACCTTTCAATTGGACCGAGATTCAAAGGCTGCGAAACTGGATATTATAGCGATGATTGTGTCCCAGCCTCGTTGCTAGAGGAAAGGTTGTTGAGATGGGGAGATGCATTGGAGATTTTGCAAAACCTCTTTGTAACGTGCAATGTTGGTACACTTGAGGTAACAGCTACCGTGAGTGCTAGGTGTAAAGTTTGACCCATAAAGAGAAAGTGGCCCACTGATCATGCTTTGGACCATGCAATGTGGGTGATCAAAAAAGGTGATTTTTGCTTTAGGCAGTGAGGCTTTGTTCATGGCTCTTGTGAGGTTGGTGGTCTTGCAGTGACTTGGGCATTGAACAGTTTCATACAAAGACATGTGTTGTCTTGCATCCACTCAGCACTTCATGAGAGTATATGCAAGTCGCATGCATCAAGTATAACGAACAGATGCAATGCAACAAGATATTACTTTATCAAAATCCTATGGTGCTGGCTACGATGCATATTCTGACACTTGTTAAAGATGTGGCATATATTAGTAGTAGGTAAGGGAAGTTTATATAGGTGGGGAGCTTGCCCCTTTAACCATTTAAATACAAAAAGTTATGGCAGGATGGCCTTTGTAAAGAAGCTTATACAAAATAGAGGCTACTCTATTTGTACGAGGCGAGGTGAGTCCAGGTGGTCGTGCAACTAGGGTTGTGCCGATGAGGGGCTCCTGTGAGGCTGGGCAGGGAAGATATCGGCTGGGACCCGAATGGTGTAGTCCCTGGCTGCAACTATTTCCGGAATGCTTTTAAACAATGCATCAAATTCCTGCTTATCTAGAGCTGCCCTCTCCTCTTTCGAGCACCTGGTACCCAAGCGTCTGATGGGGGCCTGCACAGTCGGTGTTGCCACAACCCATGTGATCCCTTGAGCCCTCGTCCTCTTGGCTTGGGGAGTTTTCGACCTGTGTCCTGGGCGGTGTCATTTAGGGCCTCTTTTCGGCACGTACCTCTTTAGAGTAGGCACGTAGCGTTCTAGTGGGGGGTGCTAGTGCCTTATGCTTCCTCCGACGGTGGAGAGCTTCCCTACAGGCCAGCTGTACTATGTGGTCCATGATTGCTACCATAGGGGGACCTGCAAAATGTGAACCAAGGGTTAGGCCCTGTGGTAGGATAAAACTATTCACATGGAAAGGATTATACAGTGGGTTATCAAGCGCATATGATGAGGAGGGGTGAGGTGAGGCATGTAGTGTTTGTTGTAAAGGGACGGCCCTAGTGATGATATTCATCCTGATTCGAGTGCGGAGCATATTCCAGCTATAGCAGATCTTGGCTTATGCTAAGCTATGTGGAATGGTTGTCATGGATTGGAGTAGGGCTCGTCCCTAGAAGGATAGACTGGAAAGGGAAAAGGTGTATAGAAGGGGACGGCACCCCATCTACACCGTCAGAGATGTTGGTCAGGGCTTTCTATGGTGGTAATGAGGGTTGTATGCCCTCCACCTAGAGGCGGGATGGTGATACAACTTCTAGACGTGTGGTGAGAGGAGGACCTGAGGAGCTTAGCATGTCAAACCCAAACTCTTCTCCATGTGCTTGACTATCATTGCTTGTGTGTGTTGGTATTATCTATACACGGTCACAAAACTCATTGTCATTTATGTACATGTTTATGAATCCATGTCACTTCATGAGGATATAAACCAATTGTAGAACTCCAGATTGTACTGGAGTGTGGCACACACATCTAGTACTCATGGTAGCTTACTCAATAATGATAGATATTTTGTAACATCGAGTAGCATGGTACCATGTCCGAGTCTACTGGCAACACGTAACTCCTCCTCTGTGAGAACCTTATCAGTCAGAGAGTTCTCTTGGCTAGTTCCAGCTAAGTCCATACCCCGAATGGCAATCAACACTTGAAAGGAAGTTGGTAGTTCGGCCATTGCAACACGGTTTTCAAACCAACGTTTTTCAAATTGACTTTGACCCTTTGATTGTCACTTTAGTTGCTCTATCTCTAAGAGATTGGGTTGGTAGAGTACATCATTAAATGTTATAGTTAAGCGTAGCTCATCAGCTTCCTCGTCAGAGAGGCGAGTCACATGCGTTCATGCAGGAGCCTGTCATAGTGCTCGTCAAGATGTTCTTGCTCTTCCGAGGATAGGGGAAATGGCAAGTATTCTTCAAGCTGCTCCCCAGGGAATGCGCCCATGTTTGCAAGGATGTAGACACATGCAAACACTTTGCTCTTAGTATCCAACTCAGTTAAGCATTCTGCGACACTTCTATGTTCAAGGAGGGCTTGCTCGGTTGCTATCTCATGCAAGGTTCTAGGAGTTTCCCTAGGCTTTAGCATAGCTGGGGGCTCAGGCCTAGATGAGCAAGATTGGTCAATGTTAGGATTTCTTATGCTCTCGTGTTTCCATGTTTCTCCTGAGGCCTTGCTACTATTGTGTCATGATTCTCCTTGGATGTGACCGGTATAGTCTTGTCACCTTGTTGTGACAGTGTTATATCCACTATTGATTGGTCAATGCAAGTTCTGTTGTCAGTGGATTGAGTGTTGCAAGAAACCATTGATGGTAATGGTTTCTTTGATTTTTTAGAGCACATGGATGCGTCTAAGGTTTCATCGCTACTAGGAGAGATGGCAATGGGTCCATTCATGGGTGTACTCGATGCTTTATTCCTCGGCTCTTCGGCACTCATGGTCTCAATATTCTTGGGGTTTACAACCCCTTGCAACTGTCATCATTGTTTTCATTCTTTTCTCTTCTTTTTCTTAGGCAATTGAGGTGTATCCCTTGAAGACTTGGGACCTTGAACTAGGTCAGTCCTTGATGTGCTTGGTTGGGCCTCAGCATTCTCTTTCTCTAGTGTGTCCTCATGGGACATAGCTGTGGCCTGCTGAACAGCCTTGCTAGGTTGTGAGGGTACAACTGCCTCTCTTTTTGGAGAGCCTAGCTCTTTAGCTAATTGCCCTCAATTTAGCTCCTCAAGCCTAGGCTTTAGATGCTTTGGAAGTGTTGGAGTTGTCAAGGATGTTGGTTGTGACACCTCCTCCACAAGTGAATAGCCAAGGACATGTTCCGCAAGGGGCATTGTCACAACCGAGGGCTATGACTGTTGTGATCCCTGATTGGGAGTAGTAGTAGCTAGTTCAGTGGACTGGCTACTATTGGTGGATTGTAGTGTCAAGTCCTTAGGCTGATCGGAAATGGTTGAGTATTTTGTTGCACTTTGAGCATTTACTTGTGTAGATTGAGCATCGGCTGATCTGGTCACATTAGGTTGCATAGGCACATCCTTGGGCCGAGAGCTATGGGGGGTGTCATGTCCCACCTCTTGGACATTTGAAAGCTTGGATGGAGATAGATATTGGGATTGAGTAGTTGCCCTTGACGACTGTTGGTGTGCTTCATGTGTTTGTTTAGAAAAAGATGGTGTAGGAGATCAGGGACTCTTAGGTGATTGGATGAATGATTTGCTCGAGGATGTTAGACAATTGTGCCATTTTCTTTGTTGAGCAATCAGTCTTCTTACGAGCAGTCTTGTGCCTCTGGTGCTCATTATCCTCTTGGAGAGTCAAAAGCTCCTTGAGCACTAGTGGTCTTTGTGCACGCTCAATGGTTACATCTGACATGTGCTTATTAAGCATGCTAGGCTGGAGCTCCTCCTTTAGAACACTCATGTTTGAAACTTGGAGTTTCTCTTAGATTTCCTCCTGTTCTTCTATGCTTTTGATGCAATTTGGCTGTCAACTGATAGAGGTGGTTTAGCAGGGGGTTTTGGTACCCAAATCCATTGGTTACCTGCATAATACCCTTAAGCACATAGCAACGCTTTGGATATCCATCAGAGCATTGTGCTGGCTGTTTACCGCAGCACACACAAAGGAACGGAAAATGGAGCAGAAGTGCGAGAAAAATGGAAGAAGGAGATAACCAAAAAGGCACAGGACAAAGGAAGGAAAAGGCACCCTAGATGGAGGTCAGACTCTGAAAATTTGAATGACGACCTCTCTAGAAGGCTTCAGTGTCGCCTCGAGAAAAGAAAAGAGTAAATTTGCACCATTAAATATGAAGGCACTCCTGAATCCTTGCAAAAAGAGTGCCAAGATCACTCCTATGAAAATTGTATGCATTAATGGAAATGGGATAAGTTAGAATGGTGGGAAATAGGAAAATAGGGCCTAGGCTAATGGTCGGCCATGTAAAAAGTAGGGATGACCACCCAAAAAATAGGGCATGTTTATAAAGTTCAAAAGTGAATGAGAAGCTCATTCTTGTGTGTGGCCAAAGCTTCTTCTCCTTCTTCTCTTGTTTCTTGCCTTCTTGCTTGTGCTTGAGTGAGGGAGTGTGAGGGAGTGAGGGAGTGAGTGTGTGAGAGTGAGGGATCATGGAGAAGAAGCTCCCCATCTTCTCTTCTTCTCTTCTTCTCTTCTCTTCTCTTCTCTTGTGCGGTTATGGAGGATGGAGCTTAACGGAGGGGGCTTGAGGTTGTTTGAGCTTGCCACAAGGATCGTGGAGCTACTGGAGTGCAAGAGAGAGGAGGGAACTCGATCGAGCATCAAGGTAAGCTCACTACACCTATAAGGTAGGCATTGCACGTCAGCTATGTGAGAGGTAGCCATGGCCGCTCGACTTGAAACACTTGATCAATAAGCAATCCATAGGTCTCGCGGTAGAGCTTCGTAGCTCCCCTACATTTTGGTTCCATTGCCGGGACCAACGAAATCGAGCCTTGAGCACCGCGCGCATCAAATAGAGCATAGAAGTAGGGTTTGCTGCTCAAACCGGTGCTTGAGATAGTTAGGAGATTTAGGAGGTTTTGATCTTTGGAGCAAGTAAGTATTTTGATTTGTTGTTGAATATTAGAGTAGGACCATCCAGCTCCATCTTTTTTTGTGATTTCTGTTGCATTAGGTTAAGTTTAGGATAGGAAAAAGAAGGAAAACAAAAGGGTTTTGCTGCTGCTGGAGACAGGGAAATAGGGGCACAGATTCAAACTTCTGGCTAGAAGAGTGTGCGGGATTAATTTATGAGTTTACAGTAGGATGGGTTAATAAGGGGCCTAGGGAACACCACATTTGACATTCTGCCTTCTGAGAAGAGAGTGAGCTTGAGAGCCAGGGAGAGAGCAAGAGAGAGAGAGAGAGAGAGCTGCGGGGAGATCACGAAGTGCTGATCAATTGGAGCACAACATCGCTTCTAGGTATGCCACGCACTTCCCTCTATTGCTTTGCATCTATTTGGAAGGCACGGCACGATTCCGTGGAGTAGGCGTTCACCTTGAGGAATCGCGCGCAATCCGCGGGCCGTCGTCCGTGCCATTGGACCAGTTTGTCCGAGTCCTAGAATAGGACTACTTGACTTCTGGAGTCGGACCATCCGACTCCAAAAAACGGACCACTTTTTCGATCCGATTCCCAGGATCGGGGACCAGCTCGAAAATCGGACCACTTTTCCGATCCGATCTCGAGAATCGGACCAGCCGTCCGAGTGTTATAATCGAATTCGGTGTCAAAGTCGGACCACATGTCCTAGTCCCCGATTTGGACCACTCAACCCATTGCAGTAGTCGGACCTCCCCTGTTCGACTAGGAAAATCGGCCCAAAGTAGAAGTTGACCACTGTTCCTAGTGTGAAACTCGGACCAGCCCATCCGATCCCCAGAATCGGACGAGTTCACCAAAACTTTAATAGAAGGTTTTTAAACCTGTCCCACAGTCCAGGCCACCTTGGTCACATCTCTGATCCCCTAGGGTACCCAGTTTAACCTTAAAAGCTCGAGGCCAGACAGGATAACCAAAGATTCACCCCGAACAGCTAGACATTGAGTATACCAAATTTGAAATTTGACTTGACGTTTGGCGACCAACCAACCAACCAACCCTGAAGCAGAATAGAGAATGCAGCAGGGTCTTTCAGTAAAACTTTAGATCAGCCAGAACTTGCGCTTAGAGCCACATCAGGCTACGAACGTGAGGGGTAGAGTGGAGTTTGCATTGAGCATTTCGTGCATCCACACCTCACTTTTTGATTTCATCACCTAAGGTGCACTACAAGAAAAGGAAAAGCTTGTTTTCGCACTGAGCACTAGAAAGCACGAAGCACAAGCTGCGAATAAGATTGACGACTACTTCCAATAACAAGGAGCTCATTAGGAGACATAATAACATCAAGGAACCCACTACTAGGAGAAGATCCCAAAATATAGTTGGCTACCAGAGAGCCCCATCAGTAGGACCCTAAGAGGACACGAAGATCCGGAAGGCGACAACTTAGAGGATCAGACGCTGCAGGAGTTACTCAAATTGATCGACGACCTTGTGGAGCTAGAAGTGGGAGCAATGTCAGGATCACGAGGCAGACAAGGAGAGGACCACTGGACTTGGGAGAATTCCCAGTCATAGTGTAGGAGTTAGTCAATGAGTATGACTTATTGATTAGGATGGTAGTTCAGGGTAGGCCAGTAGAGTAAGTGGTAGCAAACCTAGAAGAGGAAAGAAAGGCGATCAGAAAGGCACTAGAGAGTATGATTGCCTATAACCACGAGCAAAAGGCTAGGAAATTCCAACAAGATGTAGACATGTACGAGGCCAGTGCTAGCCTTGGCTGGTGTAGCCACCAAAGCAGGACCAAATGCAGAGAGAGAGTGAGCAATAGAGGCTGACTTATCATTGAGTGAACTTGTAGCCAGGTGCAAAAGCCTTAGCCACAACATTACTCTCGGGATTAGGGGTCACGCAAGGGGAAATCTAGGATCCCTGTTGCAGCAAAGCAACTAGACAAGTATGAATGACCCATATAGCTTTGTGGAGCAGTTCGAACAATTTTGCGAAGCAAATGGCCTCACGGACCTTGCACAACGCTCTCAAGCCTTCGAGCTATGTTTAGGTGATAAGGGGAGAATTTGGTACACTAGTTTAGATGCAGCCAAGCGCACGAACTTTGCCCATCTTAAAGACCATTTTATCAAGAGATTCTCTGAGGCATGGTACTCTGACAACCTCATCGTCCAGTTGATGAATGTCAGTCAAAGGGAAAAGAAAGAAGTAAGAGACTACGTTACTCATGTGGATAGCCTCTTTAAGAGGACCCCGACCAATGAGTGACCTAATGAGAAGGTTGTGTATACAGTGTTTATAAATGGAATCCAAAGCAAGGAGCTCTACAAGGCCTTGGCTAGTAACTCCACCCTACACAGAGACATGTTAGCTAGAGTTTTTGAAGAGGCATTAAGGGTGGAGGATTAGCTCAGGGAGCGAAGCATGAGGAACTCTAGTCAGGACAGTACAAGGCAGAGAGCTCCAAAGTGGACAACGGGGTTGGGAGAGAGAGAGAACTCTAGCATACGGGATAAGGGAAAAGGTGTTGACCAAGGCCAGGAGCTGGTTGAGGTAAGAATGGGGAGCTTGCACGATTGCAAGAACAGATGAGGAAGCCTGCGCGGTCTCAGGTGTAGTGTATACACTGTGGTGGAAACCACCTCCCATTCAAGTATCAAGATCCTAGATCTAGGTCGTGCTCGAACTGTGGTAGGTTTGGTCATGACGCATTGCACTGCAAACTGCCCAGGAGATTCCCATATGCGCAGCAATACAACCCTCCATACTTAGGCAATAGGCCACCTAACCTCTTTGGTAGGGGAGCCCAGCTGTTGGTGCTTCCAGCACCAAATGATGCAAGATCAGCCATTCCTAGGCTAGAGATGAACCCAACAGGCATATCCAGACCATCAGGGCCCTATGTAACCCAATAACCGAGTGACGCTCCTGTTCACTATGTGGAAGAACCTAGTGAAGAGGAAAGCTATGTGAACCCATACATCTTCTATGACGAGGAAGGCAATCCAGTCTTTATGGACTATCGACCGGTACCGATAATGGCGCTAGGCAAAGGAAGAGGTAGAGGCTTTGGAGGACCAAGTCAAGATCCAATCTCATGTTGGACTTGCAGTCATCCAGGCCATATTTCATCATGCTGCCCGGAAAGGGAACATGCAAACTAGGACAAAGCTGACCTTCGATGCGCCGAGTGTGGGATCACACACCTATTTCGTGACTGTCCTTAGATGGAAGCCATCAGCTAGTTCTACCAACGTGCCCTCCGTACCCTTGGGACTATTTGGTGTGGAGACCTTTGGCAGTGAGGATACGCCCATCCCAATGCATGTCATGACGCGAGCGCAGACAAAAAATACATGCATCTCGTTGCCTGGGCCAAGTAAGCTGGATGCAACCTCATTGGGAAAGAAAAGCCAGAGGAGAAGGAGAAAGAGAACAGACTCAAAGATTACCCTTAAGACTAAGGAAGCTACAAGCTTAGTGGCAGGAAAGGGGGTCACTGATGCCGAGGCAGACCAATGGAGACCCCCATGACCAAGCCTAAGGAGAAGGGCATGGAAATCTCACCCCATGCTCGAACTGCTAGAATAAAACCCACCCAAGCCATTCACATGGCCAAAGAGCCCATGCGCATATGGGTGCCAAAATGGCAAGGGCCACCTCTTGGTAAACCGTAGAAACATGCTTCTAAATGCAAAAACTATCAGTTCGCAACCTAAGAGGCATCCCAGATGCTATCGACATAGGTGCACTACCACGCCACGATGGATCTCGAAAGATCTCCTGCGAGCAAAAGGATACTATGAGGGAAACCCTTGGATATGGGTGCCTAAGTGTGGACATTCAAGAAGCTCAACTTTGAGCAACCCCACTCCAGCTGGACAGGCTGGCACATACAAAGCACAAACCGCAAAGAATGCTGAACTAGCACCAGTGATGATTAATGACTCCCTGCACATTCATTGTCCCAAGTTGGAAGCCCCAGCACCATCTAGGTCAGAAGAGTTGCACACCCCCATGCCGGCTCGAATAGAATGCATCACGCATCCTATGCCACTGAAGCCCACTGCAGCATCTCCAAGTGCTCCAGAGTGCAAAGTCCCATTCGTGATGCCAACAAGGGAGTCACCACTGTCCAGCCCATTTGCGCCATCACCACCAGCAGGTCTTAAGCCTTCGTATGAAAGACAATCTTTCCTTTCAGCGGCCAAGGATCTCGTTGAGACCTCGGGGAATGACGTAGTGACATGCATCAAGGAGTTGGATGACACCTTCACCACATTCGCTAGGAGCTATGAGAGGCTTGACCTAGGACTTCTTGACAAACCCCTTGCTTCTGATGTTTGCGCGTTGCCATGCAGCTGGGAATACTACGAGTTTATGACCATCAAATTTCCCAAAATTGCGGCTGAATTAATTGCTAATGGAGAAATCTCAAAGGAGCAAGCTGTTCTCAGACGGCTAGTCACCTCTTACCGCAAGCCTGCTCGCTCTACACCTGAGCAAGAACTAGAGGAGCTCACGCAACTTGCCAGCTCTGATTCTCCATTCTTACAACTGTGGTATACCTTATGACTCCAATGGGAGAAAAAAGTCTGCCATATCATGACCAATGCTAAGCAAAGGAGGGCAATCAAAACAATTGAACGCGACCCTACTTATGTGGCACCTCTTTCATTTAGAGTTTTGGCCATTACAAGCAACATACACTTAGATGATTGGGTATTGGCCCACCCTTACATTGACCACTTCCTTACGGAAGAGGAGTTGCACATTGCTAGTCACCTCAACTCTAGGAACATCTTTCATGATGTCTTGACCTATATCACTCAAGCTTCCATACAACCATGCGAACTTGATCGTCATGCCCAGTTTGAATATAACCCTAACCTTTATACTTGGCTGTTGGCCAGGTAGCTCGCCCCACATAGCCCATGAGATCCTTCCTCCTCCCCTTGCTAGTCCTAAAAAGAATTCCCTTAACACTTGGGGAAAAGTGGGGAGGAGCGAATGAGAACCAAGTGGCAAACCAAGTGATGTAGCAAGAGGTATAAAGGCTGAAAATGATCAACTAAATTCAAATAGGAAAGAATGCAAGGAGGAAATAGATGTTGGTTGTGAATTATTTCTAAGTTTCATTCCTCTGAATCAACATGGTAAATTGTCACACGCATTCTTTCTTGGGTTTTGCTAGGAATGAATCAAGTTATAACGCTAATGTTGACTTGGGTGATGATAGGCACCTACCATGGCAGAACAAGGTAGACTCCCATTCACAGAAGCGGAGCTGACAAAGTATGGAATCAGCATCGAGACGTGTGGATTTAGCCAATTCACATTCAAGCATACCATGAATCTAGATGAAGCCATATTGGAACAGCTGGCCGTGAGGGAGCTGGTGGACAAATGTAACCTCCAAAAGTACATGGAGAAGGTCGGACAGGCTATAGACTACAGCATGTGCGCGGATTTCTTAAGAAGCTTAGATGAAAAAAGGAGCTATGGCACAGTCACAGTGAGGGCGGGTGATCATAGGAAAGAAGGGTGCAAGTGCCCCTTAACACAAACATTGTCGAGAGAGCCCTAGGGCTTGTGCCCAAGAAAGAAAGACGCCCAAAAAGAGATGTGTATAACATGCTGGGAATCAGAAAAGAGGATGTGCACACAGTCAATGGAATCAATCTGGTTGACATTCTAGACCCTACAATGAGGATGCAAGCTAAGATGATCCACGCTCTTTTCTCAGGCCACAGATACAACGCACTCATGAATAGAATCGGCGTGCCACTGCTAGAAAGCATTGCGGCAGGAGTTTCGGAGGAGGTGGACTGGAACAACTTTATTCAACAGACTATCACGAGTTCAACCGCCCTTCTAACTCCAGCCGCAGCACTAGCTGGTGGGGAATCTCCGGCCTCTACTGCACGATCCACAAGAAAGAAACCTGCCACAAAAGCCTCTACAATCAGATACGGAGGTGTCCTCATGGCAATCATTGATGAGGCTATCAAGGATGCCGGTGTGGAGGAAGAGCAAGCTAGGCACCAAAGCTCACCTCACCACGAGGAAGAAGGCTCGAGCAAAAAGACGGCAAGCGACGAAGGTGATGCCAGGAGGCATATTCCACGGTGGATTCCGTGAGGTTTTACGGTGGATTCCGTAAACTTAGATGATCGGGGCTCATACGCAAAGAGGATTCTTTGTGCGAGAAGTTGATGGGGACGCCTGTCCTTTTCGGGCGTTTCATTAATTTAGTGTGTACATGGGTGATTCCATAGCGGGTGATTCCGCAAAATGCATATTAAATTAATAAACGTTTATGAGTTTAGAGTGCGCACTCGTAATAAATTAAGGTTAGGATTTATTTCTAACCAGTTGATTTATTTATGTAGCTGAAGACTGCTAGGTATTCACTTTTGTCGGTTTAATTGTGTTATTTTACTAACGATTGTGAATGCTTCAGTTGATGTGTAGAGATAGCAGCAGTGGCGGAGGAAAGCATTGGAGTCTAGCGAGTTTTCGACCTTTGGACTATATTTTGATAGGCGCCACGCCTATATTTTGATTATGTCTATAGAGACATCGACTATTTATTATTTTGTATGCGCTTATGCGCCTGGATATGTTATTCTTATTTGGACATTGAGATTGGGCGTGCCAGACACTTTGGGCACCGTCCATTAGCTTTATTTTCCTATTTTTGGTAGAAAGCAAACTCAAAAGCTAAAAGCTTGTCATATTTTTGTAATTGGGCTATTTTTAAGCAAAAAGATTGGAAATATATATTAAATACATGCTTTGTGAAGCGCTCACACAAGGCATGGGGGAGATTCAACCCAATTTGTCTCTTGTCTCATGTCGTGCTTGCTTTCACATTGATTTTTGTGCTAAAAAGTAGAGTGCTTTGTTCTTGGGGACCTTTGGGAATTCACTACGTGAGCTATCTGCGTCCGATCTGCGCACCAGTGGTATCAGAGCGGAGCAGAGATCAAGGGCTTCCAATCGCTACCAATCTCGGGCGAAGGCGGAGCTCCAGGAACAAACGGCCTCTACAGTCAATCTCGTCGCGAACCGT